>NW_026043222.1:0-49016 GCF_023856365.1 Brienomyrus brachyistius | reverse complement strand
TAGCATAGCGTGTTAGCGTATTAGCATATTAGCATATTAGCATAGCATATTAGCATATTAGCATATTAGCATATTAGCATATTAGCATATTAGCATAGCATGTTAGCGTATTAGCATATTAGCATATTAGCATATTAGCATATTAGCATAGCATATTAGCATATTAGCATAGCATATTAGCATATTAGCATATTAGCATATTAGCATATTAGCTTAGCATATTAGCATATTAGCATAGCATATTAGCATATTAGCATATTAGCATATAGCATATTAGCATATTAGCATATTAGCATATTAGCATATTAGCATATTAGCATAGAGTTAGCGTATTAGCATATTAGCATATTAGCATAGCATATTAGCATATTAGCATATTAGCATAGCGTATTAGCATATTAGCATATTAGCATATTAGCATATTAGCATAGCATGTTAGCGTATTAGCATATTAGCATATTAGCATATTAGCATATTAGCATATTAGCATAGCATAGCATATTAGCATATTATCATATTAGCATATTAGCATATTAGCATATTAGCATAGCATATTAGCATATTAGCATACTAGCATATTAGCATATTAGCATATTAGCATATTAGCATATTAGCATATTAGCATATTAGCATATTAGTATATTAGCATACTAGCATATTAGCATATTAGCATATTAGCATATTAGCATATTAGCATATTAGCATATTAGCATATTAGCATAGCGTGTTAGTGTATTAGCATATTAGCATATTAGCATAGCATATTAGCATATTAGCATATTAGCATATTAGCATATTAGCATATTAGCATATTAGCATATTAGCATAGCATATTAGCATATTAGCATATTAGCATATTAGCATATTAGCATATTAGCATAGCATATTAGCATATTAGCATATTAGCATATTAGCATAGCATATTAGCATATTAGCATATTAGCATATTAGTATATTAGCATAGCATATTAGCATAGCATGTTAGCGTATTAGCGTATTAGCATATTAGCATAGCGTATTAGCGTATTAGCATATTAGCATATTAGCATAGAATATTAGCATATTAGCATATTAGCATATTAGCATATTAGCATAGCATATTAGCATATTAGCATATTAGCATATTAGCATATTAGCATATTAGCATAGCATTTTAGCATATTAGCATATTAGCATATTAGCATATTAGCATATTAGCATAGCGGGTTAGTGTATTAGCATATTAGTATATTAGCATAGCATATTAGTATATTAGTATATTAGCATATTAGCATATTAGCATATTAGCATATTAGCATAGCATATTAGCATATTAGCATATTAGCATATTAGCATAGCATATTAGCATATTAGCATATTAGCATATTAGCATATTAGCATATTAGCATAGCATATTAGCATATTAGCATATTAGCATATTAGCATATTAGCATATTAGCATAGCATATTAGCATATTAGCATATTAGCATATTAGCATAGCATATTAGCATAGCATATTAGCATATTAGCATATTAGCATATTAGCATATTAGCATATTAGCATATTGGCATAGCATGTTAGCGTATTAGCATATTAGTATATTAGCATATTAGCATATTAACATATTAGCATATTAGCATATTAGTATATTAGCATATTAGCATATTAGCATAGCATATTAGCAAATTAGCATATTAGCATATTAGCATATTAGCATATTAGTATATTAGCATATTAGCATATTAGCATATTAGCATAGCATATTAGCATAGCATATTAGCATATTAGCATATTAGCATATTAGCATATTAGCATATTAGCATATTAGCATATTAGCATATTAGCATAGTATATTAGAATATTAGCATATTAGCATATTAGCATATTAGCATAGCATATTAGCATATTAGCATATTAGCATATTAGCATATTAGCATATTAGCATATTAGCATATTAGCATATTAGCATATTTGCATATTAGTATATTAGTATATTAGCATATTAGCATATTAGCATATTAGCATATTAGCATAGCATATTAGCATATTAGCATATTAGCATAGCATATTAGCATATTAGCATATTAGCATATTAACATAGCGTATTAGCATAGTATATTAGCATATTAGCATATTAGCATATTAGCATATTAGCATATTAGCATATTAGCATAGCATATTAGTATATTAGCATATTAGCATATTAGCGTAATAGCATATTAGCATATTAGCATATTAGCGTATTAGCGTATTAGCATATTAGCATATTAGCATATTAGCATATTAGCATAGCATATTAGCATATTAGCATATTAGCATATTAGCATATTAGCATAGCATATTAGCATATTAGCATATTAGCATATTAGCATATTAGCATAGCATATTAGCATATTAGCATATTAGCATAGCGTGTTAGCATATTAGCATATTAGCATAGAATATTAGCATATTAGCATATTAGGATATTAGCATATTAGCATATTAGCATATTAGCATAGCATATTAGCATATTAGCATATTAGCATATTAGCATATTAGCATATTAGCATAGCATATTAGCATATTAGCATATTAGCATATTAGCATATTAGCATATTAGCATATTAGCATAGCATATTAGCATATTAGCATATTAGCATATTAGCATATTAGCATAGCATATTAGCATAGCATATTAGCATATTAGCATATTAGCATATTAGCATATTAGCATATTAGCATATTAGCATAGCATATTAGCATATTAGCATATTAGCATATTAGCATATTAGCATATTAGCATAGCATATTAGCATATTAGCATATTAGCATATTAGCATATTTTCATATTAGCATATTAGCATAGCGTGTTAGCGTATTAGCATATTAGCATATTAGCATAGCATATTAGCATATTAGCAAAGCATATTAGCATATTAGCATAGCATATTAGCATATTAGCATATTAGCATAGCATATTAGCATATTAGCATATTAGCATATTAGCATATTAGCATATTAGCATAGCATATTAGCATATTAGCATATTAGCATATTAGCATATTAGCATATTAGCATAGCATATTAGCATATTAGCATATTAGCATATTAGCATATTAGCATATTAGCATATTAGCATAGCGTGTTAGCATATTAGCATATTAGCATAGAATATTAGCATATTAGCATATTAGGATATTAGCATATTAGCATATTAGCATATTAGCATAGCATATTAGCATATTAGCATATTAGCATATTAGCATATTAGCATATTAGCATATTAGCATATTAGCATATTAGCATATTAGCATAGCATATTAGCATATTAGCATATTAGCATATTAGCATATTAGCATATTAGCATATTAGCATAGCATATTAGCATATTAGCATATTAGCATAGCATATTAGCATATTAGCATATTAGCATAGCATATTAGCATATTAGCATATTAGCATATTAGCATATTAGCATATTAGCATAGCATATTAGCATATTAGCATATTAGCATATTAGCATATTAGCATAGCATATTAGCATATTAGCATATTAGCATAGCATATTAGCATATTAGCATATTAGCATATTAGCATATTAGCATATTAGCATAGCATATTAGCATATTAGCATATTAGCATATTAGCATATTTTCATATTAGCATATTAGCATAGCGTGTTAGCGTATTAGCATATTAGCATATTAGCATAGCATATTAGCATATTAGCAAAGCATATTAGCATATTAGCATAGCATATTAACATATTAGCATATTAGCTTATTAGCATATTAGCATATTAGCATATTAGCATATTAGCATAGCATATTAGCATATTAGCATATTAGCATATTAGCATATTAGCATATTACCATATTAGCATATTAGCATATTAGCATATTAGCATAGCATATTAGCATATTAGCATATTAGCATATTAGCATATTAGCATATTAGCATAGCGTGTTAGTGTATTAGCATATTAGCATATTAGCATATTAGCATAGCATATTAGCATATTAGCATATTAGCATATTAGCATATTAGCGTATTAGCATATTAGCATAGCATATTAGCATATTAGCATATTAGCATATTAGCATAGTATATTAGCATATTAGCATATTAGCATATTAGCATATTAGCATAGCATATTAGCATATTAGCATATTAGCATATTACCATATTAGCATATTAGCATATTAGCATAGCATATTAGCATATTAGCATATTAGCATATTAGCATATTAGCATAGCGTGTTAGTGTATTAGCATATTAGCATATTAGCATATTAGCATAGCATATTAGCATGTTAGCATATTAGCATATTAGCATATTAGCATATTAGCATATTAGCATAGCATATTAGCATATTAGCATATTAGCAAATTAGCATATTAGCATATTAGCATAGCATATTAGCATATTAGCATAGCATATTAGCATATTAGCATAGCATATTAGCATATTAGCATATTAGCATATTAGCATATTAGCATATTAGCATATTAGCATATTAGCATAGCATATTAGCATATTAGCATATTAGCATAGCATATTAGCATATTAGCATATTAGCATATTAGCATATTAGCATATTAGCATATTAGCATATTAGCATATTAGCATATTAGTATATTAGCATAGCATATTAGCATATTAGCATATTAGCATATTAGCATATTAGCATATTAGCATATTAGCATATTAGCATAGCTTAGCATATTAGCGTATTAAAATATTAGCATATTAGCATATTAGCATATTGGCATATTAGCATATTAGCATATTAGCATATTAGCATATTAGCATAGCATATTAGCATATTAGCATATTAGCATATTAGCATAGCATATTAGCATATTAGCATATTAGCATATTAGCATATTAGCATATTAGCATATTAGCATATTAGTATATTAGCATAGCATGTTAGTATATTAGCATATTAGCATATTAGCATAGCATATTAGCATATTAGCATATTAGCATATTAGCATATTAGCATATTAGCATATTAGCATATTAGCATATTAGCATAGCATATTAGCATATTAGCATATTAGCATATTAGCATAGCATATTAGCATATTAGCATATTAGCATATTAGCATATTAGCATAGCATATTAGCATAGCATATTAACATACTAGCATATTCGCATATTAGCATATTAGCATAGCATATTAGCATATTAGCATATTAGCATATTAGCATATTAGCATATTAGCATAGCATATTAGCATATTAGCATATTAGCATATTAGCATATTAGCATATTAGCATATTAGCTTATTAGCATAGCATATTAGCATATTAGCATATTAGCATAGCATATTAGCATATTAGCATATTAGCATATTAACATAGCATATTAGCATGGCATATTAGCATAGCATATTAGCATATTAGCATATTAGCATATTAGCATAGCGTGTTAGCGTATTAGCATATTAGCATAGCATATTAGCATATTAGCATATTAGCATATTAGCATATTAGCATATTAGCATATTAGCATAGCATATTAGCATATTAGCATATTAGCATATTAGCATATTAGCATATTAGCATATTAGCATAGCATATTAGCATATTAGCATATTAGCATATTAGCATATTAGCATAGCATATTAGCATATTAGCATATTAGCATATTAGCATATTAGCATATTAGCATATTAGCATAGCATATTAGCTTATTAGCATATTAGCATATTAGCATATTAGCATATTAGCATAGGGTTTTAGCGTATTAGCATATTAGCATAGCATATTAGCATATTAGCATAGCATATTAGCATATTAGCATATTAGCATATTAGCATATTAGCATAGCGTGTTAGCATAGCGTATTAGCATATTAGCATATTAGCATATTAGCATATTAGCATATTAGCATAGCATATTAGCATATTAGCATATTAGCATATTAGCATAGCATATTAGCATAGCATATTAGCATATTAGCATATTAGCATATTAGCATATTAGCATAGCGTGTTAGTGTATTAGCATATTAGCATATTAGCATAGCATATTAGCATATTAGCATATTAGTATATTAGCATATTAGCATATTAGCATAGCATATTAGCATATTAGCATATTAGCATAGCATATTAGCATATCAGCATTTTAGCATATTAGCATAGCATATTAGCATATTAGCATATTAGCATATTAGCATATTAGCATATTAGCATAGCATATTAGCATATTAGCATATTAGCATAGCATATTAGCATATTAGCATATTAGCATATTAGCATATTAGCATATTAGCATAGCATATTAGCATATTAGCATATTAGCATATTAGCATATTAGCATAGCGTGTTAGTGTATTAGCATATTAGCATATTAGCATAGCATATTAGCATATTAGCATATTAGCATAGCATATTAGCATATTAGCATAGCATATTAGCATATTAGCATATTAGCATATTAACATATTAGCATATTAGCATATTAGCATATTAGCATAGCATATTAGCATATTAGCATATTAGCATATTAGCATATTAGCATATTAGCATATTAGCATATTAGCATAGCATATTAGCATATTAGCATATTAGCATATTAGCATATTAGCATATTAGCATAGCGTTTTAGCATATTAGCATATTAGCATATTAGCATATTAGCATAGCATATTAGCATATTAGCATATTAGCATATTAACATATTAGCATATTAGCATATTAGCATATTAGCATATTAGCATATTAGCATATTAGCATATTAGCATATTAGCATAGCATATTAGCATATTAGCATATTAGCATATTAGCATATTAGCATATTAGCGTATTAGCATATTAGCATATTAGCATATTAGCATATTAACATATTAGCATAGCATATTAGCATATTAGCATATTAGCATATTAGCATATTAGCATATTAGCATAGCATATTAGCATATTAGCATAGCATATTAGCATATTAGCATATTAGCACATTAGCATATTAGCATATTAGCATATTAGCATAGCATGTTAGTGTATTAGCATATTAGCATATTAGCATAGCATATTAGCATATTAGCATATTAGCATATTAGCATATTAGCATATTAGCATAGCATATTAGCATATTAGCATATTAGCATATTAGCATATTAGCATATTAACATATTAGCATAGCATATTAGCATATTGGCATATTAGCATATTAGCATATTAGCATATTAGTATATTAGCATATTAGCATATTAGCATATTAGCATATTAGCATATTAGCATAGCATATTAGCATATTAGCATATTAGCATATTAGCATATTAGCATAGCATATTAGCATATTAGCATATTAACATAGCATATTAGCATATTAGCATATTAGCATATTAGCATATTAGCATATTAGCATATTAGCATAGCGTGTTAGCGTATTAGCATATTAGCATATTAGCATAGCATATTAGCATATTAGCATATTAGCATATTAGCATATTAGCATATTAGCATAGCATGTTAGTGTATTAGCATATTAGCATAGCATATTAGCATAGCATATTAGCATATTAGCATATTAGCATATTAGCATATTAGCATATTAGCATATTAGCATAGCATATTAGCATAGCATATTAGCATATTAGCATATTAGCATATTAGCATATTAGCATATTAGCATATTAGCATATTAACATATTAGCATAGCATATTAGCATATTGGCATATTAGCATATTAGCATAGCATATTAGCATATTAGCATATTAGCATAGCATATTAACATATTAGCATATTAGCATAGCATATTAGCATATTAGCATATTAGCATATTAGCATAGCATATTAGCATATTAGCATAGCGTGTTAGCGTGTTAGCGTATTAGCATATTAGCATAGCATATTAGCATATTAGCATATTAGCATAGCATATTAGCATATTAGCATATTAGCATATTAGCATATTAGCATAGCATATTAGCATATTAGCATATTAGCATATTAGCATATTAGCATATTAGCATATTAGCATATTAGCATAGCATATTAGCATATTAGCATATTAGCATATTAGCATATTAGCATATTAGCATAGCATATTAGCATATTAGCATATTAGCATATTAGCATATTAGCATAGCGTGTTAGCGTATTAGCATATTAGCATATTAGCATAGCATATTAGCATATTAGCATGGCATATTAGCATATTACCATAGCATATTAGCATATTAGCATATTAGCATATTAGCATTTTAGCATATTAGCATATTAGCATATTAGCATAGCGTGTTAGCATATTAACGTATTAGCATATTAGCATATTAGCATATTAGCATATTAGCATATTAGCATAGCATATTAGCATATTAGCATAACATATTAGCATATTAGCATATTAGCATATTAGCATAGCGTGTTAGTGTATTAGCATATTAGCATATTAGCATATTAGCATATTAGCATAGCATATTAGCATATTAGCATATTAGCATATTAGCATAGCAGCATAGCATATTAGCATATTAGCATATTAGCATATTAGCATATTAGTATATTAGCATATTAGCATATTAGCATAGCATATTAGCATATTAGCATATTAGCATATTAGCATATTAGCATATTAGCATATTAGCATATTAGCATAGCATATTAGCATATTAGCATATTAGCATATTAGCATATTAGCATATTAGCATATTAGCATAGCAGCATAGCATATTAGCATATTAGCATATTAGCATATTAGCATATTAGCATAGCATGTTAGCGTATTAGCATATTAGCATATTAGCATATTAGCATATTAGCATATTAGCATAGCATATTAGCATATTAGCATATTAGCATATTAGCATATTAGCATATTAGCATATTAGCATATTAGCATAGCATATTAGCATATCATATTAGCATATTAGCATATTAGCATATTAGCATATTAGCATATTAGCGTATTAGCATATTAGCATATTAGCATATTAGCATATTAGCATATTAGCATAGCATATTAGCATATTAGCATATTAGCATATTAACATATTAGCATAGCGTGTTAGTGTATTAGCATATTAGCATATTAGCATATTAGCATATTAGCATATTAGCATATTAGCATATTAGCATATTAGCATAGCATATTAGCATAGCATATTAGCATATTAGCATATTAGCATATTAGCATATTAGCATAGCATATTAGCATATTAGCATATTAGCATAGCATATTAGCATAATAGCATATTAGCATATTAGCATATTAGCATATTAGCATATTAGCATATTAGCATAGCATATTAGCATATTAGCATATTAGCATATTAGCATATTAGCATATTAGCATATTAGCATAGCATATTAGCATATTAGCATATTTGCATATTAGTATATTAGTATATTAGCATATTAGCATATTAGCATATTAGCATATTAGCATATTAGCATAGCATATTAGCATATTAGCATATTAGCATATTAGCATATTAGCATAGCATATTAGCATATTAGCATATTAGCATATTAGCATATTAACATATTAGCGTATTAGCATAGTATATTAGCATATTAGCATATTAGCATATTAGCATATTAGCATAGCATATTAGTATATTAGCATATTAGCATATTAGCGTATTAGCATATTAGCATATTAGCATATTAGCGTATTAGCGTATTAGCATATTAGCATATTAGCATATTAGCATATTAGCATAGCATATTAGCATATTAACATATTAGCATATTAGCATATTAGCATAGCATATTAGCATACTAGCATATTAGCATATTAGCATAGCATATTAGCATATTAGCATATTAGCATAGCGTGTTAGCATATTAGCATATTAGCATAGAATATTAGCATATTAGTATATTAGCATATTAGCATATTAGCATATTAGCATATTAGCATAGCATATTAGCATATTAGCATATTAGCATATTAGCATATTAGCATAGCATATTAGCATATTAGCATATTAGCATATTAGCATATTAGCATATTAGCATATTAGCATATTAGCATATTAGCATAGCATATTAGCATATTAGCATATTAGCATAGCATATTAGCATATTAGCATATTAGCATAGCATATTAGCATATTAGCATATTAGCATATTAGCATATTAGCATATTAGCATAGCATATTAGCATATTAGCATATTAGCATATTTTCATATTAGCATATTAGCATAGCGTGTTAGCGTATTAGCATAGCATATTAGCATATTAGCATATTAGCATATTAGCATATTAGCATATTAGCATATTAGCATAGCATATTAGCATATTAGCATATTAGCATATTTTCATATTAGCATATTAGCATAGCGTGTTAGCGTATTAGCATATTAGCATATTAGCATAGCATATTAGCATATTAGCAAAGCATATTAGCATATTAGCATAGCATATTAACATATTAGCATATTAGCTTATTAGCATATTAGCATATTAGCATATTAGCATATTAGCATATTAGCATATTAGCATAGCATATTAGCATATTAGCATATTAGCATATTAGCATATTAGCATATTACCATATTAGCATATTAGCATATTAGCATATTAGCATAGCATAGCATATTAGCATATTAGCATATTAGCATATTAGCATATTAGCATATTAGCATAGCGTGTTAGTGTATTAGCATATTAGCATATTAGCATATTAGCATAGCATATTAGCATATTAGCATATTAGCATATTAGCATATTAGCGTATTAGCATATTAGCATAGCATATTAGCATATTAGCATATTAGCATATTAGCATATTAGCATATTAGCATATTAGCATAGTATATTAGCATATTAGCATATTAGCATATTAGCATAGCATATTAGCATATTAGCATATTAGCATATTAGCATATTAGCATATTAGCATATTAGCATATTAGCATATTAGCATAGCATATTAGCATATTAGCATATTAGCATATTAGCATAGCGTGTTAGTGTATTAGCATATTAGCATATTAGCATAGCATATTAGCACATTAGCATATTAGCATATTAGCATATTAGCATATTAGCATATTAGCATAGCATATTAGCATATTAGCATATTAGCATATTAGCATATTAGCATAGCATATTAGCATATTAGCATAGCATATTAGCATATTAGCATAGCATATTAGCATATTAGCATATTAGCATATTAGCATATTAGCATATTAGCATAGCATATTAGCATATTAGCATATTAGCATATTAGCATAGCAGCATATTAGCATATTAGCATATTAGCATATTAGCATATTAGCATATTAGCATATTAGCATATTAGCATATTAGCATATTAGCATATTAGTATATTAGCATAGCATATTAGCATATTAGCATTTTAGCATATTAGCATATTAGCATATTAGCATATTAGCATATTAGCATAGCTTAGCATATTAGCGTATTAAAATATTAGCATATTAGCATATTAGCATATTAGCATATTAGCATATTAGCATAGCATATTAGCATATTAGCATATTAGCATATTAGCATAGCATATTAGCATAGCATATTAGCATATTAGCATATTAGCGTATTAGCATATTAGCATATTAGCATATTAGCATATTAGCATATTAGCATAGCATATTAGCATATTAGCATATTAGCATATTAGCATATTAGCATAGCATATTAGCATATTAGCATATTAGCATATTAGCATATTAGCATATTAGCATATTAGCATATTAGCATAGCATGTTAGTATATTAGCATATTAGCATATTAGCATAGCATATTAGCATATTAGCATATTAGCATATTAGCATATTAGCATATTAGCATATTAGCATAGCATATTAGCATATTAGCATATTAGCATATTAGCATATTAGCATATTAGCATATTAGCATATTAGCATAGCATATTAACATATTAGCATATTAGCATATTAGCATATTAGCATAGCATATTAGCATATTAGCATATTAGCATATTAGCATATTAGCATATTAGCATATTAGCATATTAGCATATTAGCATAGCATATTAGCATATTAGCATATTAGCATATTAGCATATTAGCATAGCATATTAGCATATTAGCATATTAGCATATTAGCATAGCATATTAGCATATTAGCATATTAGCATATTAACATAGCATATTAGCATAGCATATTAGCATATTAGCATATTAGCATATTAGCATATTAGCATATTAGCATATTAGCATATTAGCATAGCGTGTTAGCGTATTAGCATATTAGCATAGCATATTAGCATAGCATATTAGCATATTAGCATATTAGCATAGCATATTAGCATATTAGCATATTAGCATATTAGCATATTAGCATATTAGCATATTAGCATATTAGCATAGCATATTAGCATATTAGCATATTAGCATATTAGCATAGCATATTAGCATATTAGCATATTAGCATATTAGCATATTAGCATATTAGCATATTAGCATAGCATATTAGCTTATTAGCATATTAGCATATTAGCATATTAGCATATTAGCATAGCGTGTTAGCGTATTAGCATATTAGCATAGCATATTAGCATATTAGCATAGCATATTAGCATATTAGCATAGCATATTAGCATATTAGCATATTAGCATATTAGCATATTAGCATATTAGCATATTAGCGTATTAGCATATTAGCATATTAGCATATTAGCATATTAGCATAGCATATTAGCATATTAGCATATTAGCATATTAGCATATTAGCATATTAGCATATTAGCATATTAGCATAGCATATTAGCATATTAGCATATTAGCATATTAGCATATTAGCATATTAGCATATTAGCATATTAGCATAGCATATTAGCATATTAGCTTATTAGCATATTAGCATATTAGCATAGCGTGTTAGTGTATTAGCATATTAGCATATTAGCATAGCATATTAGCATATTAGCATATTAGTATATTAGCATATTAGCATATTAGCATAGCATATTAGCATATTAGCATATTAGCATACCATATTAGCATATCAGCATTTTAGCATATTAGCATAGCATATTAGCATATTAGCATATTAGCATATTAGCATATTAGCATATTAGCATATTAGCATATTAGCATATTAGTATAGCATATTAGCATATTAGCATATTAGCATATTAGCATAGCATATTAGCATATTAGCATATTAGCATATTAGCATATTAGCATATTAGCATATTAGCATATTAGCATATTAGCATAGCATATTAGCATATTAGCATATTAGCATATTAGCATATTAGCATAGCGTGTTAGTGTATTAGCATATTAGCATATTAGCATAGCATATTAGCATATTAGCATATTAGCATATTAGCATAGCATATTAGCATATTAGCATATTAGCATATTAACATATAAGCATATTAGCATATTAGCATATTAGCATATTAGCATAGCATATTAGCATATTAGCATATTAGCATATTAGCATATTAGCATATTAGCATATTAGCATAGCATATTAGCATATTAGCATATTAGCATATTAGCATATTAGCATATTAGCGTATTAACATATTAGCATATTAGCATATTAGCATATTAACATATTAGCATAGCATATTAGCATATTAGCATATTAGCATATTAGCATATTAGCATAGCATATTAGCATATTAGCATATTAGCATATTAGCATATTAGCATAGCATATTAGCATATTAGCATATTAGCATATTAGCATATTAGCATATTAGCATATTAGCATAGCATATTAGCATATTAGCATATTAGCATATTAGCATATTAGCATAGCGTGTTAGTGTATTAGCATATTAGCATATTAGCATAGCATATTAGCATATTAGCATATTAGCATATTAGCATAGCATATTAGCATATTAGCATATTAGCATATTAACATATAAGCATATTAGCATATTAGCATATTAGCATATTAGCATAGCATATTAGCATATTAGCATATTAGCATATTAGCATATTAGCATATTAGCATATTAGCATAGCATATTAGCATATTAGCATATTAGCATATTAGCATATTAGCATATTAGCGTATTAACATATTAGCATATTAGCATATTAGCATATTAACATATTAGCATAGCATATTAGCATATTAGCATATTAGCATATTAGCATATTAGCATAGCATATTAGCATATTAGCATATTAGCATATTAGCATATTAGCATATTAGCATAGCATATTAGCATATTAGCATATTAGCATATTAGCATATTAGCATATTAGCATATTAGCATAGCATATTAGCATATTAGCATATTAACATAGCATATTAGCATATTAGCATATTAGCATATTAGCATATTAGCATATTAGCATATTAGCATATTAGCATAGCGTGTTAGCGTATTAGCATATTAGCATATTAGCATAGCATATTAGCATATTAGCATATTAGCATATTAGCATATTAGCATATTAGCATAGCATGTTAGTGTATTAGCATATTAGCATATTAGCATAGCATATTAGCATATTAGCATATTAGCATATTAGCATATTAGCATAGCATATTAGCATATTAGCATATTAGCATATTAGCATATTAGCATATTAACATAGCATAGCATATTAGCATATTGGCATATTAGCATATTAGCATATTAGCATATTAGCATATTAGCATAGCATATTAGCATATTAGCATATTAGCATAGCATATTAGCATATTAGCATATTAGCATATTAGCATAGCATATTAGCATATTAGCATATTAGCATATTAGCATAGCATATTAGCATATTAGCATATTAGCATAGCATATTAGCATATTAGCATATTAACATATTAGCATATTAGCATAGCATATTAGCATATTAGCATATTAGCATATTAGCATATTAGCATATTAGCATATTAGCATATTAGCATAGCATATTAGCATATTAGCATAGCGTGTTAGCGTATTAGCGTATTAGCATATTAGCATAGCATATTAGCATATTAGCATAGCGTGTTAGCGTATTAGCGTATTAGCATATTAGCATAGCATATTAGCATATTAGCATATTAGCATATTAGCATAGCATATTAGCATATTAGCATAGCATATTAGCATATTAGCATAGCGTGTTAGCGTGTTAGCGTATTAGCATATTAGCATAGCATATTAGCATATTAGCATATTAGCATATTAGCATAGCATATTAGCATATTAGCATATTAGCATATTAGCATATTAGCATATTAGCATATTAGCATAGCATATTAGCATATTAGCATATTAGCATATTAGCATATTAGCATAGCATATTAGCATATTAGCATATTAGCATATTAGCATATTAGCATAGCATATTAGCATATTAGCATATTAGCATATTAGCATAGCATATTAGCATATTAGCATATTAGCATATTAGCATATTAGCATATTAGCATATTAGCATATTAGCATAGCGTGTTAGCGTATTAGCATATTAGCATATTAGCATAGCATATTAGCATATTAGCATGGCATATTAGCATATTACCATAGCATATTAGCATATTAGCATATTAGCATATTAGCATATTAGCATATTAGCATATTAGCATATTAGCATAGCGTGTTAGCATATTAACGTATTAGCATATTAGCATATTAGCATATTAGCATATTAGCATATTAGCATATTAGCATATTAGCATAGCATATTAGCATATTAGCATATTAGCATATTAGCATATTAGCATATTAGCATATTAGCATATTAGCATAGCATATTAGCATATTAGCATATTAACATATTAACATATTAGCATATTAGCATATTAGCATAGCGTGTTAGTGTATTAGCATATTAGCATATTAGCATATTAGCATAGCATATTAGCATATTAGCATATTAGCATATTAGCATATTAGCATAGCAGCATAGCATATTAGTATATTAGCATATTAGCATATTAGCATAGCATATTAGCATATTAGCATATTAGCATATTAGCATATTAGCATATTAGCATATTAGCATATTAGCATAGCAGCATAGCATATTAGCATATTAGCATATTAGCATATTAGCATATTAGCATATTAGCATATTAGCATATTAGCATAGCATGTTAGCGTATTAGCATATTAGCATATTAGCATATTAGCATATTAGCATAGCATATTAGCATATTAGCATATTAGCATATTAGCATAGCATATTAGCATAGCATATTAGCATATTAGCATATTAGCATATTAGCGTATTAGCATATTAGCATATTAGCATATTAGCATATTAGCATATTAGCATAGCATATTAGCATATTAGCATATTAGCATATTAACATATTAGCATAGCGTGTTAGTGTATTAGTATATTAGCATATTAGCATAGCATATTAGCATATTAGCATATTAGCATATTAGCATAGCATATTAGCATATTAGCATATTAGCATATTAGCATATTAGCATATTAGCATATTAGCATAGCATATTAGCATATTAGCATATTAGCATAGCATATTAGCTTAGCATATTAGCTTAGCATATTAGCATATTAGCATAGCATGTTAGCGTATTAGCATATTAGCATATTAGCATATTAGCATATTAGTATATTAGCATAGCATATTAGCATATTAGCATATTAGCATATTAGCATATTAGCATAGCATATTAGCATATTAGCATATTAGCATAGCATATTAGTATATTAGCATATTAGCATAGCGTGCTAGCGTATTAGCATATTAGCATATTAGCATAGCATATTAGCGTATTAGCATATTAGCATATTAGCATAGCATAGCATATTAGCATATTAGCATATTAGCATATTAGCATATTAGCATATTAGCATATTAGCATAGCGTGTTAGAGTATTAGCATATTAGCATATTAGTATATTAGCATAGCTTGTTAGCATATTAGCATATTAGCATATTAGCATATTAGCATATTAGCATATTAGCATAGCATATTAGCATATTAGCATAGCATATTAGTATATTAGCATATTAGCATATTAGCATATTAGCATATTAGCATAGCATATTAGCATATTAGCATATTAGCATATTAGCATATTAGCATATTAGCATATTAGTGTATTAGCATATTAGCATATTAGCATATTAGCATAACATATTAGCATATTAGCATATTAGCATATTAGCATATTAGCATATTAGCATATTAGCATATTAGCATAGCATATTAGCATATTAGTATATTAACATATTAGCATATTAGCATATTAGCATATTAGCATAGCATAGCATATTAGCATATTAGCATATTAGCATATTAGCATATTAGCATATTAGCATATTAGCATATTAGCATATTAGCATAGCATATTAGCATATTAGCATAGCGTATTAGCATATTAGCATATTAGCATATTAGCATAGCATATTAGCATATTAGCATATTAGCATATTAGCATATTAGCATATTAGCATATTAGCATATTAGCATATTAGCATAGCATATTAGCATATTAGCATATTAGCATATTAGCATATTAGCATATTAGCATATTAGCATATTACCATAGCATATTAGCATATTAGCATATTAGCATATTAGCATATTAGCATAGCATATTAGCATATTAGCATATTAGCATTTTAGCATATTAGCATATTAGCATATTAGCATAGCATATTAGCATATTAGCATATTAGCATAGCATAGCATATTAGCATATTAGCATATTAGCATATTAGCATATTAGCATATTAGCATATTAGCATATTAGCATATTAGCATAGCGTGCTAGCGTATTAGCATATTAGCATATTAGCATAGCATATTAGCGTATTAGCGTATTAGCATATTAGCATATTAGCATATTAGCATATTAGCATATTAGCATATTAGCATAGCATATTAGCATATTATCATATTAGCATATTAGCATATTAGCATAGCATATTAGCATATTAGCATATTAGCATATTAGCATAGCATGTTAGCGTATTAGTATATTAGCATATTAGCATATTAGCATATTAGCATATCATATTAGCATATTAGCATATTAGCATATTAGCATATTAGCATATTAGCATATTAGCATAGCATATTAGCATATTAGCATATTAGCATATTAGCATATTAGCATATTAGCATAGCATATTAGCATATTAGCATGTTAGCATATTAGCATATTAGCATATTAGCATGTTAGCATATTAGCATATTAGCATATTAGCATATTAGCATAGCGTGTTAGCGTATTAGCATATTAGCATATTAGCATATTAGCATATTAGCATAGCTTGTTAGCATATTAGCATATTAGCATATTAGCATATTAGCATATTAGCATAGCATATTAGCATATTAGCATATTAGCATATTAGCATATTAGCATATTAGCATAGCATATTAGCATAACATATTAACATATTAGCATATTAGCATATTAGCATATTAGCATATTAGCATATTAGCATATTAGCATAGCTTGTTAGCATATTAGCGTATTAGCATATTAGCATATTAGCATATTAGCATAGCATATTAGCATATTAACATATTAACATATTAACATATTAGCATATTAGCATATTAGCATATTAGCATATTAGCATATTAGTATAGCTTGTTAGCATATTAGCGTATTAGCATATTAGCATATTAGCATATTAGCATATTAGCATATTAGCATAGCATATTAGCATATTAGCATATTAGCATATTAGCATATTAGCATATTAGCATAGCATATTAGCATATTAGCATATTAGCATATTAGCATATTAGCATATTAGCATATTAGCATATTAGCATAGCATATTAGCATATTAGTATATTAGTATATTAGTATATTAGTATATTAGCATATTTGCATAGCATATTAGCATATTAGCATATTAGCATAGCATATTTGCCTATTAGCATATTAGCATATTAGCATATTAGCATATTAGCATATTAGCATATTAGCATATTAGCATAGCATATTAGCATATTAGCATATTAGCATATTAGCATATTAGCATATTAGCATATTAGCATATTAGCATAGCATATTAGCATATTAACATATTAGCATATTAGCATATTAGCATATTAGCGTATTAGCATATTAGCATATTAGCATAGCATATTAGCATATTATCATATTAGCATATTAGCATATTAGCATAGCATATTAGCATATTAGCATAGCTTAGCATATTAGCGTATTAGCATATTAGCATATTAGCATATTAGAATATTAGCATATTAGCATATTAGCATAGCATATTAGCATATTAGCCTATTAGCATATTAGCATATTAGCATATTAGCATATTAGCATATTAGCATATTAGCATAGCATATTAGCATATTAGCATATTAGCATATTAGCATATTAGCATAGCATATTAGCTTATTAGCATATTAGCATAGCTTGTTAGCATATTAGCGTATTAGCATATTAGCATATTAGCATATTAGTATATTAGCATATTAGCATATTAGCATATTAGCATATTAGCATAGCATATTAGCATATTAGCATATTAGCATATTAGCATAGCATATTAGCATATTAGCATATTAGCATATTAGCATATTAGCATATTAGCATATTAGCATAGCATATTAGCATATTAGCATATTAGCATATTAGCATATTAGCATATTAGCATATTAGCATAGCATATTAGCATATTAGCATATTAGCATATTAGCATAGCATATTAGCATATTAGCATATTAGCATATTAGCATATTAGCATATTAGCATAGCATATTAGCATATTAGCATATTAGCATATTAGTATATTAGCATATTAGCATAGCATATTAGCATAGCATATTAGCATATTAGTATATTAGCATATTAAAATATTAGCATAGTATATTAGCATATTAGCATATTAGCATATTAGCATATTAGCATATTAGTATATTAGCATATTAGCATAGCATATTAGCATATTAGTATATTAGCATATTAGCATATTAGCATAGCATATTAGCATATTAGCATATTAGCATATTAGCATATTAGCATATTAGCATATTAGCATATTAGCATATTAGCATAGCATATTAGCATATTAGCATATTAGCATATTAGCATATTAGCATAGCATATTAGCATATTAGCATATTAGCATATTAGCATAGCATATTAGCATATTAGCATATTAGCATATTAGCATATTAGCATATTAGCATAGCGTGTTAGCGTATTAGCATATTAGCATAGCATATTAGCATATTAGCATATTAGCATATTAGCATATTAGCATATTAGCATAGCGTGTTAGTGTATTAGCATATTAGCATATTAGCATATTAGCATAGCATATTAGCATATTAGCATATTAGCATATTAGCATATTAGCATAGCGTGTTAGCGTATTAGCATATTAGCATAGCATATTAGCATATTAGCATATTAGCATATTAGCATATTAGCATATTAGCATAGCGTGTTAGCGTATTAGCATATTAGCATATTAGCATATTAGCATATTAGCATAGCTTGTTAGCATATTAGCATATTAGCATATTAGCATATTAGCATATTAGCATAGCATATTAGCATATTAGCATATTAGCATATTAGCATATTAGCATATTAGCATAGCATATTAGCATAACATATTAACATATTAGCATATTAGCATATTAGCATATTAGCATATTAGCATATTAGCATAGCTTGTTAGCATATTAGCGTATTAGCATATTAGCATATTAGCATATTAGCATAGCATATTAGCATATTAACATATTAACATATAACATATTAGCATATTAGCATATTAGCATATTAGCATATTAGCATATTAGTATAGCTTGTTAGCATATTAGCGTATTAGCATATTAGCATATTAGCATATTAGCATATTAGCATATTAGCATAGCATATTAGCATATTAGCATATTAGCATATTAGCATATTAGCATATTAGCATAGCATATTAGCATATTAGCATATTAGCATATTAGCATATTAGCATATTAGCATATTAGCATATTAGCATAGCATATTAGCATATTAGTATATTAGTATATTAGTATATTAGTATATTAGCATATTTGCATAGCATATTAGCATATTAGCATATTAGCATAGCATATTTGCCTATTAGCATATTAGCATATTAGCATATTAGCATATTAGCATATTAGCATATTAGCATAGCATATTAGCATATTAGCATATTAGCATATTAGCATATTAGCATATTAGCATATTAGCATATTAGCATAGCATATTAGCATATTAACATATTAGCATATTAGCATATTAGCATATTAGCGTATTAGCATATTAGCATATTAGCATAGCATATTAGCATATTATCATATTAGCATATTAGCATATTAGCATAGCATATTAGCATATTAGCATAGCTTAGCATATTAGCGTATTAGCATATTAGCATATTAGCATATTAGAATATTAGCATATTAGCATATTAGCATAGCATATTAGCATATTAGCCTATTAGCATATTAGCATATTAGCATATTAGCATATTAGCATATTAGCATATTAGCATAGCATATTAGCATATTAGCATATTAGCATATTAGCATAGCATATTAGCTTATTAGCATATTAGCATAGCTTGTTAGCATATTAGCGTATTAGCATATTAGCATATTAGCATATTAGCATATTAGCATATTAGCATATTAGCATATTAGCATATTAGCATAGCATATTAGCATATTAGCATATTAGCATATTAGCATAGCATATTAGCATATTAGCATATTAGCATATTAGCATATTAGCATATTAGTATATTAGCATAGCATATTAGCATATTAGCATATTAGCATATTAGCATATTAGCATATTAGCATAGCATATTAGCATATTAGCATATTAGCATATTAGCATAGCATATTAGCATATTAGCATATTAGCATATTAGCATATTAGCATATTAGCATAGCATATTAGCATATTAGCATATTAGCATATTAGTATATTAGCATATTAGCATAGCATATTAGCATAGCATATTAGCATATTAGTATATTAGCATATTAGCATATTAGCATAGCATATTAGCATATTAGCATATTAGCATATTAGCATATTAGCATATTAGTATATTAGCATATTAGCATAGCATATTAGCATATTAGTATATTAGCATATTAGCATATTAGCATAGCATATTAGCATATTAGCATATTAGCATATTAGCATATTAGCATATTAGCATATTAGCATATTAGCATAGCATATTAGCATATTAGCATATTAGCATATTAGCATAGCATAGCATATTAGCATATTAGCATATTAGCATATTAGCATAGCATATTAGCATATTAGCATATTAGCATATTAGCATATTAGCATATTAGCATAGCGTGTTAGCGTATTAGCATATTAGCATATTAGCATAGCATATTAGCATATTAGCATATTAGCATATTAGCATATTAGCATATTAGCATAGCGTGTTAGTGTATTAGCATATTAGCATATTAGCATATTAGCATAGCATATTAGCATATTAGCATATTAGCATATTAGCATATTAGCATATTAGCATATTAGCATATTAGCATATTAGTATATTAGTATATTAGCATAGCATATTAACATATTAGCATATTAGCATATTAGCATATTAGCATATTAGCATATTAGCATAGCATATTAGCATATTAGCATATTAACATATTAACATATTAGCATATTAGCATAGCATATTAGCATATTAGCATATTAGCATATTAGCATATTAGCATATTAGCATATTAGCATAGCATATTAGCATATTAGCATATTAGCATATTAGCATATTAGCATATTAGCATAGCGGTGTTAGCGTGTTAGCGTATTAGCATATTAGCATAGCATATTAGCATATTAGCATATTAGCATATTAGCATATTAGCATATTAGCATATTAGCATAGCATATTAGCATATTAGCATATTAGCATAGTATATTAGCATATTAGCATATTAGGCATATTAGCATAGCATATTAGCATATTAGCATATTAGCATATTAGCATAGCATATTAGCATATTAGCATATTAGCATATTAGCATATTAGCATAGCGTGTTAGCGTATTAGCATATTAGCATATTAGCATAGCATATTAGCATATTAGCATAGCATATTAGCATATTAGCATATTAGCATATTAGCATATTAGCATAGCGTGTTAGCATATTAGCGTATTAGCATATTAGCATATTAGCATATTAGCATATTAGCATAGCATATTAGCATATTAGCATAGCATATTAGCCTATTAGCATATTAGCATATTAGCAAATTAGCATATTAGCATATTAGCATATTAGCATAGCGTGTTAGTGTATTAGCATATTAGCATATTAGCATAGCATATTAGCATATTAGCATATTAGCATATTAGCATATTAGCATATTCGCATAGCATATTAGCATATTAGCATATTAGCATATTAGCATATTAGCATAGTATATTAGCATATTAGCATATTAGCATATTAGCATATTAGCATATTAGCATATTAGCATATTAGCATAGCATAGCATAGCATATTAGCATATTAGCATATTAGCATATTAGCATAGCATATTAGCATATTAGCATATTAGCGTATTAACATATTAGCATATTAGCATATTAGCATATTAGCATATTAGCATAGCATATTAGCATATTAGCATATTAGCATATTAGCATATTAGCATATTAGCATATTAGCATATTAGCATAGCATATTAGCATATTAGCATATTAGTATATTAGCATATTAGCATATTAGCATATTAGCATAGCATATTAGCATATTAGCATATTAGCATATTAGCATATTAGCATATTAGCATAGCATATTAGCATAGCGTGTTAGCGTATTAGCATATTAGCATATTAGCATATTAGCATATTAACATATTAGCATATTAGCATATTAGCATATTAGCATATTAGCATATTAGCATATTAGCATATTAGCATATTAGCATAGCATATTTGCATATTAGCATATTAGCATAGCATATTAGCATATTAGCATATTAGCATATTAGCATATTAGCATATTAGCATATTAGCATATTAGCATAGCATATTAGCATATTAGCATATTAGCATAGCATATTAGCATATTAGCATATTAGCATAGCAGCATAGCATATTAGCATATTAGCATATTAGCATATTAGCATAGCATATTAGCATATTAGCATATTAGCATAGCAGCATAGCATATTAGCATATTAGCATATTAGCATATTAGCATAGCATATTAGCATATTAGCATATTAGCATATTAGCATATTAGCATATTAGCATATTAGCATAGCATATTAGCATATTAGCATATTAGCATATTAGCATAGCAGCATAGCATATTAGCATATTAGCATATTAGCATATTAGCATAGCATATTAGCATATTAGCATATTAGCATATTAGCATATTAGCATATTAGCATATTAGCATATTAGCATATTAGCATAGCATATTAGCATATTAGCATATTAGTATATTAGCATATTAGCATATTAGCATATTAGCATAGCATATTAGCATATTAGCATATTAGCATATTAGCATATTAGCATATTAGCATAGCATATTAGCATAGGCGTGTTAGCGTATTAGCATATTAGCATATTAGCATATTAGCATATTAACATATTAGCATATTAGCATATTAGCATATTAGCATATTAGCATATTAGCATATTAGCATATTAGCATATTAGCATAGCATATTTGCATATTAGCATATTAGCATAGCATATTAGCATATTAGCATATTAGCATATTAGCATATTAGCATATTAGCATATTAGCATATTAGCATATTAGCATAGCATATTAGCATATTAGGCATATTAGCATAGCATATTAGCATATTAGCATATTAGCATAGCAGCATAGCATATTAGCATATTAGCATATTAGCATATTAGCATAGCATATTAGCATATTAGCATATTAGCATAGCAGCATAGCATATTAGCATATTAGCATATTAGCATATTAGCATATTAGCATAGCATATTAGCATATTAGCATATTAGCATATTAGCATATTAGCATATTAGCATATTAGCATAGCAATTAGCATATTAGCATATTAGCATATTAGCATAGCAGCATAGCATATTAGCATATTAGCATATTAGCATATTAGCATAGCATATTAGCATATTAGCATATTAGCATATTAGCATATTAGCATATTAGCATATTAGCATATTAGCATATTAGCATATTAGCATATTAGCATAGCATATTAGCATATTAGCATATTAGCATAGCATATTAGCATATTAGCATATTAGCATATTAGCATAGCAGCATAGCATATTAGCATATTAGCATATTAGCATATTAGCATATTAGCATATTAGCATATTAGCATAGCATATTAGCATATTAGCATATTAGCATATTAGCATATTAGTATAGCAGCATAGCATATTAGCATATTAGCATATTAGCATATTAGCATATTAGCATATTAGCATAGCATGTTAGCGTATTAGCATATTAGCATATTAGCATATTAGCATATTAGCATATTAGCATAGCATGTTAGCGTATTAGCATATTAGCATATTAGCATAGCATGTTAGCGTATTAGCATATTAGCATAGCATATTAGCATATTAGCATATTAGCATATTAGCATATTAGCATATTAGCATATTAGCATATTAGCATATTAGCATAGCAGCATAGCATATTAGCATATTAGCATATTAGCATATTAGCATATTAGCATATTATCATATTAGCATATTAGCATATTAGCATAGCATGTTAGCGTATTAGCATATTAGCATATTAGTAAATTAGCATATTAGCATATTAGCATATTAGCATATTAGCATAGCATATTAGCATATTAGCATATTAGCATATTAGCATATTAGCGTATTAGCATATTAGCATATTAGCATATTAGCATAGCATGTTAGCGTATTAGCATATTAGCATATTAGCATATTAGCATAGCATATTTGCATATTAGCATATTAGCATATTAGCATATTAGCATATTAGCATAGCATATTAGCATATTAGCATATTAGCATATTAGCATATTAGCATATTAGCATATTAGCATAGCATATTAGCGTATTAGCATATTAGCATATTAGCATATTAGCATATTAGCATATTAGCATAGTAGCATATTAGCATATTAGCATAGCGTGTTAGAGTATTAGCATATTAGCATATTAGCATATTAGCATATTAGCATATTAGCATAGCTTGTTAGCATATTAGCATATTAGCATATTAGCATATTAGCATATTAGCATATTAGCATATTAGCATATTAGCATAGCGTGTTAGTGTATTAGCATATTAGCATATTAGCATAGCATATTAGCCTATTAGCATATTAGCATATTAGCATATTAGCATATTAGCATATTAGCATATTAGCATATTAGCATAGCATATTAGCATATTAGCATATTAGCATATTAGCATATTAGCATAGCATATTAGCATATTAGCATATTAGCATATTAGCATATTAGCATATTAGCATATTAGCATATTAGCATAGCATGTTAGTATATTAGCATATTAGCATATTAGCATAGCATATTAGCATATTAGCATATTAGCATATTAGCATATTAGCATATTAGCATATTAGCATAGCATATTAGCATATTAGCATATTAGCATATTAGCATATTAGCATATTAGCATATTAGCATATTAGCATAGCATATTAACATATTAGCATATTAGCATATTAGCATATTAGCATAGCATATTAGCATATTAGCATATTAGCATATTAGCATATTAGCATATTAGCATATTAGCATATTAGCATAGCATATTAGCATATTAGCATATTAGCATATTAGCATATTAGCATAGCATATTAGCATATTAGCATATTAGCATATTAGCATAGCATATTAGCATATTAGCATATTAGCATATTAACATAGCATATTAGCATAGCATATTAGCATATTAGCATATTAGCATATTAGCATATTAGCATATTAGCATATTAGCATAGCGTGTTAGCGTATTAGCATATTAGCATAGCATATTAGCATAGCATATTAGCATATTAGCATATTAGCATATTAGCATATTAGCATAGCATATTAGCATATTAGCATATTAGCATATTAGCATATTAGCATATTAGCATATTAGCATATTAGCATAGCATATTAGCATATTAGCATATTAGCATATTAGCATAGCATATTAGCATATTAGCATATTAGCATATTAGCATATTAGCATAGCATATTAGCTTATTAGCATATTAGCATATTAGCATATTAGCATATTAGCATAGCGTGTTAGCGTATTAGCATATTAGCATAGCATATTAGCATATTAGCATAGCATATTAACATATTAGCATAGCATATTAGCATATTAGCATATTAGCATATTAGCATATTAGCATATTAGCATATTAGCGTATTAGCATATTAGCATATTAGCATATTAGCATATTAGCATATTAGCATAGCATATTAGCATATTAGCATATTAGCATATTAGCATATTAGCATATTAGCATATTAGCATATTAGCATAGCATATTAGCATATTAGCATATTAGCATATTAGCATATTAGCATATTAGCATATTAGCATATTAGCATAGCATATTAGCATATTAGCTTATTAGCATATTAGCATATTAGCATAGCGTGTTAGTGTATTAGCATATTAGCATATTAGCATAGCATATTAGCATATTAGCATATTAGTATATTAGCATATTAGCATATTAGCATAGCATATTAGCATATTAGCATATTAGCATACCATATTAGCATATCAGCATTTTAGCATATTAGCATAGCATATTAGCATATTAGCATATTAGCATATTAGCATATTAGCATATTAGCATATTAGCATATTAGCATATTAGCATAGCATATTAGCATATTAGCATATTAGCATATTAGCATAGCATATTAGCATATTAGCATATTAGCATATTAGCATATTAGCATATTAGCATATTAGCATAGCATATTAGCATATTAGCATATTAGCATATTTAGCATAGCGTGTTAGTGTATTAGCATATTAGCATATTAGCATAGCATATTAGCATATTAGCATATTAGCATATTAGCATAGCATATTAGCATATTAGCATATTAGCATATTAACATATAAGCATATTAGCATATTAGCATATTAGCATATTAGCATAGCATATTAGCATATTAGCATATTAGCAGATTAGCATATTAGCATATTAGCATATTAGCATTGCATTAGCATATTAGCATATTAGCATATTAGCGTATTAACATATTAGCATATTAGCATATTAGCATATTAACATATTAGCATAGCATATTAGCATATTAGCATATTAGCATATTAGCATATTAGCATAGCATATTAGCATATTAGCATATTAGCATATTAGCATATTAGCATATTAGCATAGCATATTAGCATATTAGCATATTAGCATATTAGCATATTAGCATATTAGCATATTAGCATAGCATATTAGCATATTAGCATATTAACATAGCATATTAGCATATTAGCATATTAGCATATTAGCATATTAGCATAGCGTGTTAGCGTATTAGCATATTAGCATATTAGCATAGCATATTAGCATATTAGCATATTAGCATATTAGCATATTAGCATATTAGCATAGCATGTTAGTGTATTAGCATATTAGCATATTAGCATAGCATATTAGCATATTAGCATATTAGCATATTAGCATATTAGCATAGCATATTAGCATATTAGCATATTAGCATATTAGCATATTAGCATATTAACATAGCATAGCATATTAGCATATTGGCATATTAGCATATTAGCATATTAGCATATTAGCATATTAGCATAGCATATTAGCATATTAGCATATTAGCATAGCATATTAGCATATTAGCATATTAGCATATTAGCATAGCATATTAGCATATTAGCATATTAGCATATTAGCATAGCATATTAGCATATTAGCATATTAGCATAGCATATTAGCATATTAGCATATTAACATATTAGCATATTAGCATAGCATATTAGCATATTAGCATATTAGCATATTAGCATATTAGCATATTAGCATATTAGCATATTAGCATATTAGCATATAGCATATTAGCATATTAGCATAGCATATTAGCATATTAGCATAGCGTGTTAGCGTATTAGCGTATTAGCATATTAGCATAGCATATTAGCATATTAGCATATTAGCATATTAGCATAGCATATTAGCATATTAGCATAGCATATTAGCATATTAGCATAGCGTGTTAGCGTGTTAGCGTATTAGCATATTAGCATATTAGCATATTAGCATATTAGCATATTAGCATATTAGCATATTAGCATATTAGCATAGCATATTAGCATATTAGCATATTAGCATATTAGCATATTAGCATAGCATATTAGCATATTAGCATATTAGCATATTAGCATATTAGCATAGCATATTAGCATATTAGCATATTAGCATATTAGCATAGCATATTAGCATATTAGCATATTAGCATATTAGCATATTAGCATATTAGCATATTAGCATATTAGCATAGCGTGTTAGCGTATTAGCATATTAGCATATTAGCATAGCATATTAGCATATTAGCATGGCCATATTAGCATATTACCATAGCATATTAGCATATTAGCATATTAGCATATTAGCATATTAGCATATTAGCATATTAGCTATTAGCATAGCGTGTTAGCATATTAACGTATTAGCATATTAGCATATTAGCATATTAGCATATTAGCATATTAGCATATTAGCATATTAGCATAGCATATTAGCATATTAGCATATTAGCATATTAGCATATTAGCATATTAGCATATTAGCATAGCATATTAGCATATTAGCATATTAACATATTAACATATTAGCATATTAGCATATTAGCATAGCGTGTTAGTGTATTAGCATATTAGCATATTAGCATATTAGCATAGCATATTAGCATATTAGCATATTAGCATATTAGCATATTAGCATAGCAGCATAGCATATTAGTATATTAGCATATTAGCATATTAGCATAGCATATTAGCATATTAGCATATTAGCATATTAGCATATTAGCATATTAGCATATTAGCATATTAGCATATTAGCATAGCAGCATAGCATATTAGCATATTAGCATATTAGCATATTAGCATATTAGCATATTAGCATATTAGCATAGCATGTTAGCGTATTAGCATATTAGCATATTAGCATATTAGCATATTAGCATAGCATATTAGCATATTAGCATATTAGCATATTAGCATAGCATATTAGCATAGCATATTAGCATATTAGCATATTAGCAATATTAGCGTATTAGCATATAAGCATATTAGCATATTAGCATATTAGCATATTAGCATAGCAGATTAGCATATTAGCATATTAGCATATTAACATATTAGCATAGCGTGTTAGTGTATTAGCATATTAGCATATTAGCATATTAGCATATTAGCATATTAGCATATTAGCATATTAGCATAGCATATTAGCATATTAGCATATTAGCATATTAGCATATTAGTATATTAGCATAGCATATTAGCATATTAGCATATTAGCATAGCATATTAGCTTAGCATATTAGCTTAGCATATTAGCATATTAGCATAGCATGTTAGCGTATTAGCATATTAGCATATTAGCATATTAGCATATAGTATATTAGCATAGCATATTAGCATATTAGCATATTAGCATATTAGCATATTAGCATAGCATATTAGCATATTAGCATATTAGCATAGCATATTAGTATATTAGCATATTAGCATAGCGTGCTAGCGTATTAGCATATTAGCATATTAGCATAGCATATTAGCGTATTAGCATATTAGCATATTAGCATAGCATAGCATATTAGCATATTAGCATATTAGCATATTAGCATATTAGCATATTAGCATATTAGCATATTAGCATATTAGCATAGCGTGTTAGAGTATTAGCATATTAGCATATTAGTATATTAGCATAGCTTGTTAGCATATTAGCATATTAGCATATTAGCATATTAGCATATTAGCATAGCATATTAGCATATTAGCATAGCATATTAGTATATTAGCATATTAGCATATTAGCATATTAGCATATTAGCATAGCATATTAGCATATTAGCATATTAGCATATTAGCATATTAGCATATTAGCATATTAGCATATTAGTGTATTAGCATATTAGCATATTAGCATATTAGCATAACATATTAGCATATTAGCATATTAGCATATTAGCATATTAGCATATTAGCATATTAGCATATTAGCATATTAGCATATTAGCATATTAGCATATTAGCATAGCATATTAGCATATTAGTATATTAACATATTAGCATATTAGCATATTAGCATATTAGCATAGCATAGCATATTAGCATATTAGCATATTAGCATATTAGCATATTAGCATATTAGCATATTAGCATATTAGCATAGCATATTAGCATATTAGCATAGCATATTAGCATATTAGCATATTAGCATATTAGCATAGCATATTAGCATATTAGCATATTAGCATATTAGCATATTAGCATATTAGCATATTAGCATATTAGCATAGCATATTAGCATATTAGCATATTAGCATATTAGCATATTAGCATATTAGCATATTAGCATATTAGCATATTAGCATATTACCATAGCATATTAGCATATTAGCATATTAGCATATTAGCATATTAGCATAGCATATTAGCATATTAGCATATTAGCATATTAGCATTTTAGCATATTAGCATATTAGCATATTAGCATAGCATATTAGCATATTAGCATATTAGCATAGCATAGCATATTAGCATATTAGCATATTAGCATATTAGCATATTAGCATATTAGCATATTAGCATAGCGTGCTAGCGTATTAGCATATTAGCATATTAGCATAGCATATTAGCGTATTAGCATATTAGCATATTAGCATATTAGCATATTAGCATATTAGCATATTAGCATAGCATATTAGCATATTATCATATTAGCATATTAGCATATTAGCATAGCATATTAGCATATTAGCATATTAGCATATTAGCATAGCATGTTAGCATATTAGTATATTAGCATATTAGCATATTAGCATATTAGCATATCATATTAGCATATTAGCATATTAGCATATTAGCATATTAGCATATTAGCATAGCATATTAGCATATTAGCATATTAGCCATATTAGCATATTAGCATATTAGCATATTAGCATAGCATATTAGCATATTAGCATGTTAGCATATTAGCATATTAGCATATTAGCATGTTAGCATATTAGCATATTAGCATATTAGCATATTAGCATAGCGTGTTAGCGTATTAGCATATTAGCATATTAGCATATTAGCATATTAGCATAGCTTGTTAGCATATTAGCATATTAGCATATTAAGCATATTAGCATATTAGCATTAGCATATTAGCATATTAGCATATTTAGCATATTAGCATATAGCATATTAGCATATTAGCATATTAGCATATTAGCATAGCTTGTTAGCATATTAGCATATTAGCATATTAGCATATTAGCATATTAGCATATTAGCATAGCTTGTTAGCATATTAGCGTATTAGCATATTAGCATATTAGCATATTAGCATAGCATATTAGCATATTAACATATTATCATATTAACATATTAGCATATTAGCATATTAGCATATTAGCATATTAGCATATTAGTATAGCTTGTTAGCATATTAGCGTATTAGCATATTAGCATATTATTAGCATATTAGTATAGCTTGTTAGCTAGCATATTAGCGTATTAGCATATTAGCATATTAGCATATTAGCATAGCATATTAGCATAGCATATTAGCATATTAGCATATTAGCATATTAGCATATTAGCATATTAGCATAGCATATTAGCATATTAGCATATTAGCATATTAGCATATTAGCATATTAGCATATTAGCATATTAGCATAGCATATTAGCATATTAGTATATTAGTATATTAGTATATTAGTATATTAGCATATTTGCATAGCATATTAGCATATTAGCATATTAGCATAGCATATTTGCCTATTAGCATATTAGCATATTAGCATATTAGCATATTAGCATATTAGCATATTAGCATAGCATATTAGCATATTAGCATATTAGCATATTAGCATATTAGCATATTAGCATATTAGCATATTAGCATATTAGCATAGCATATTAGCATATTAACATATTAGCATATTAGCTTATGCATATTAGCGTATTAGCATATTAGCATAGCATATTAGCATATTAGCCTATTAGCATATTAGCATATTAGCATATTAGCATAGCATATTTGCCTATTAGCATATTAGCATATTAGCATATTAGCATATTAGCATATTAGCATATTAGCATAGCATATTAGCATATTATCATATTAGCATATTAGCATATTAGCATAGCATATTAGCATATTAGCATAGCTTAGCATATTAGCGTATTAGCATATTAGCATATTAGCATATTAGAATATTAGCATATTAGCATATTAGCATAGCATATTAGCATATTAGCCTATTAGCATATTAGCATATTAGCATATTAGCATATTAGCATATTAGCATATTAGCATATTAGCATAGCATATTAGCATATTAGCATATTAGCATATTAGCATAGCATATTAGCTTATTAGCATATTAGCATAGCTTGTTAGCATATTAGCGTATTAGCATATTAGCATATTAGCATATTAGCATATTAGCATATTAGCATATTAGCATATTAGCATATTAGCATAGTATTAGCATATTAGCATATTAGCATATTAGCATAGCATATTAGCATATTAGCATATTAGCATATTAGCATATAGCATATTAGCATAGCATATTAGCATATTAGCATATTAGCATATTAGCATATTAGCATAGCATATTAGCATATTAGCATATTAGCATATTAGCATATTAGCATAGCATATTAGCATATTAGCATATTAGCATATTAGCATATTAGCATATTAGCATAGCATATTAGCATATTAGCATATTAGCATATTAGCATAGCATATTAGCATATTAGCATATTAGCATATTAGCATATTAGCATATTAGCATATTAGCATAGCATATTAGCATATTAGCATATTAGCATATTAGTATATTAGCATATTAGCATAGCATATTAGCATAGCATATTAAGCATATTAGTATATTAGCATATTAGCATATTAGCATAGCATATTAGCATATTAGCATATTAGCATATTAGCATATTAGCATATTAGTATATTAGCATATTAGCATAGCATATTAGCATATTAGTATATTAGCATATTAGCATATTAGCATAGCATATTAGCATATTAGCATATTAGCATATTAGCATATTAGCATATTAGCATATTAGCATATTAGCATTAGCATATTAGCATATTAGCATATTAGCATATAGATTAGCATAGCATATTAGCATATTAGCATATTAGCATATTAGCATAGCATATTAGCATATTAGCATATTAGCATATTAGCATATTAGCATATTAGCATATTAGCATAGCGTGTTAGCGTATTAGCATATTAGCATAGCATATTAGCATATTAGCATATTAGCATATTAGCATATTAGCATATTAGCATAGCGTGTTAGTGTATTAGCATATTAGCATATTAGCATATTAGCATAGCATATTAGCATATTAGCATATTAGCATATTAGCATATTAGCATATTAGCATATTAGCATATTAGTATATTAGTATATTAGCATAGCATATTAACATATTAGCATATTAGCATATTAGCATATTAGCATATTAGCATAGCATATTAGCATATTAGCATATTAGCATATTAGCATATTAGCATATTAGCATATTAACATATTAGCATAGCATATTAGCATATTGGCATATTAGCATATTAGCATAGCATATTAGCATATTAGCATATTAGCATAGCATATTAACATATTAGCATATTAGCATAGCATATTAGCATATTAGCATATTAGCATATTAGCATAGCATATTAGCATATTAGCATAGCGTGTTAGCGTGTTAGCGTATTAGCATATTAGCATAGCATATTAGCATATTAAGCATATTAGCATAGCATATTAGCATATTAGCATATTAGCATATTAGCATATTAGCATATTAGCATATTAGCATATTAGCATATTAGCATATTAGCATATTAGCATATTAGCATATTCTAGCATATTAGCATATTAGCATATTAGCATATTAGCATATTAGCATATAGCATAGCTTAGCATATTAGCATATTAGCATATTAGCATATTAGCATATTAGCATAGCGTGTTAGCGTATTAGGCATATTAGCATATTAGCATAGCATATTAGCATATTAGCATGGCATATTAGCATATTACCATAGCATATTAGCATATTAGCATATTAGCATATTAGCATTTTAGCATATTAGCATATTAGCATAGTCAGCGTGTTAGCATATTAACGTATTAGCATATTAGCATATTAGCATATAGCATATTAGCATATTAGCATATTAGCATAGCATATTAGCATATTAGCATAACATATTAGCATATTAGCATATTAGCATATTAGCATAGCGTGTTAGTGTATTAGCATATTAGCATATTAGCATATTAGCATAGCATATTAGCATATTAGCATATTAGCATATTAGCATAGCAGCATAGCATATTAGCATATTAGCATATTAGCATATTAGCATATTAGTATATTAGCATATTAGCATATTAGCATAGCATATTAGCATATTAGCATATTAGCATATTAGCATATTAGCATATTAGCATATTAGCATATTAGCATAGCATATTAGCATATTAGTCAGCATATTAGCATATTAGCATATTAGCATATTAGCATAGCATGTTAGCGTATTAGCATATTAGCATATTAGCATATTAGCATATTAGCATAGCATATTAGCATATTAGCATATTAGCATATTAGCATATTAGCATATTAGCATATTAGCATAGCATATTAGCATATCATATTAGCATATTAGCATATTAGCATATTAGCATATTAGCATATTAGCGTATTAGCATATTAGCATATTAGCATATTAGCATATTAGCATATTAGCATAGCATATTAGCATATTAGCATATTAGCATATTAACATATTAGCATAGCGTGTTAGTGTATTAGCATATTAGCATATTAGCATATTAGCATATTAGCATATTAGCATATTAGCATATTAGCATATTAGCATAGCATATTAGCATATTAGCATATTAGCATATTAGCATATTAGCATAGCATATTAGCATATTAGCATATTAGCATAGCATATTAGCATAATAGCATATTAGCATATTAGCATATTAGCATATTAGCATATTAGCATATTAGCATAGCATATTAGCATATTAGCATATTAGCATATTAGCATATTAGCATATTAGCATATTAGCATAGCATATTAGCATATTAGCATATTTGCATATTAGTATATTAGTATATTAGCATATTAGCATATTAGCATATTAGCATATTAGCATATTAGCATATTAGCATAGCATATTAGCATATTAGCATATTAGCATATTAGCATATTAGCATAGTATATTAGCATATTAGCATATTAGCATATTAACATATTAGCGTATTAGCATAGTATATTAGCATATTAGCATATTAGCATATTAGCATATTAGCATAGCATATTAGTATATTAGCATATTAGCATATTAGCGTATTAGCATATTAGCATATTAGCATATTAGCGTATTAGCGTATTAGCATATTAGCATATTAGCATATTAGCATATTAGCATAGCATATTAGCATATTAACATATTAGCATATTAGCATATTAGCATAGCATATTAGCATACTAGCATATTAGCATATTAGCATAGCATATTAGCATATTAGCATATTAGCATAGCGTGTTAGCATATTAGCATATTAGCATAGAATATTAGCATATTAGTATATTAGCATATTAGCATATTAGCATATTAGCATATTAGCATAGCATATTAGCATATTAGCATATTAGCATATTAGCATATTAGCATAGCATATTAGCATATTAGCATATTAGCATATTAGCATATTAGCATATTAGCATATTAGCATAGCATATTAGCATATTAGCATATTAGCATAGCATATTAGCATATTAGCATATTAGCATAGCATATTAGCATATTAGCATATTAGCATATTAGCATATTAGCATATTAGCATAGCATATTAGCATATTAGCATATTAGCATATTTTCATATTAGCATATTAGCATAGCGTGTTAGCGTATTAGCATATTAGCATATTAGCATAGCATATTAGCATATTAGCAAAGCATATTAGCATATTAGCATAGCATATTAACATATTAGCATATTAGCTTAGCATATTAGCATATTAGCATATTAGCATATTAGCATATTAGCATATTAGCATAGCATATTAGCATATTAGCATATTAGCATATTAGCATATTAGCATATTACCATATTAGCATATTAGCATATTAGCATATTAGCATAGCATAGCATATTAGCATATTAGCATATTAGCATATTAGCATAGCATATTAGCATATTAGCATATTAGCATATTAGCGTATTAGCATATTAGCATATTAGCATAGCATATTAGCATATTAGCATATTAGCATATTAGCATATTAGCATATTAGCATATTAGCATATTAGCATAGTATATTAGCATATTAGCATATTAGCATATTAGCATAGCATATTTGCATATTAGCATATTAGCATATTAGTATATTAGCATATTAGCATATTAGCATATTAGCATAGCATATTAGCATATTAGCATATTAGCATATTAGCATAGCGTGTTAGTGTATTAGCATATTAGCATATTAGCATAGCATATTAGCACATTAGCATATTAGCATATTAGCATATTAGCATATTAGCATATTAGCATATTAGCATAGCATATTAGCATATTAGCATATTAGCATATTAGCATATTAGCATAGCATATTAGCATATTAGCATAGCATATTAGCATATTAGCATAGCATATTAGCATATTAGCATATTAGCATATTAGCATATTAGCATATTAGCATAGCATATTAGCATATTAGCATATTAGCATATTAGCATAGCAGCATATTAGCATATTAGCATATTAGCATATTAGCATATTAGCATATTAGCATATTAGCATATTAGCATATTAGCATATTAGTATATTAGCATAGCATATTAGCATATTAGCATTTTAGCATATTAGCATATTAGCATATTAGCATATTAGCATATTAGCATAGCTTAGCATATTAGCGTATTAAAATATTAGCATATTAGCATATTAGCATATTAGCATATTAGCATATTAGCATAGCATATTAGCATATTAGCATATTAGCATATTAGCATAGCATATTAGCATAGCATATTAGCATATTAGCATATTAGCGTATTAGCATATTAGCATATTAGCATATTAGCATATTAGCATATTAGCATATTAGCATAGCATATTAGCATATTAGCATATTAGCATATTAGCATATTAGCATAGCATATTAGCATATTAGCATATTAGCATATTAGCATATTAGCATATTAGCATATTAGCATATTAGCATAGCATGTTAGTATATTAGCATATTAGCATATTAGCATAGCATATTAGCATATTAGCATATTAGCATATTAGCATATTAGCATATTAGCATAGCATATTAGCATATTAGCATATTAGCATATTAGCATATTAGCATATTAGCATATTAGCATATATTAAGCATATTAGCATATTAGCATATTAGCATAGCATAATAGCATATTAGCATATTAGCATATTAGCATATTAGCATATTAGCATAGCATAGCATATTAGCATATTAGCATATTAGCATATTAGCATATTAGCATATTAGCATATTAGCATATTAGCATATTAGCATAGCATATTAGCATATTAGCATATTAGCATATTAACATAGCATATTAGCATAGCATATTAGCATATTAGCATATTAGCATATTAGCATATTAGCATATTAGCATAGCGTGTTAGCGTATTAGCATATTAGCATAGCATATTAGCATATATTAGCATATTAGCATATTAGCATAGCATATTAGCATATTAGCATATTAGCATATTAGCATATTAGCATATTAGCATATTAGCATATTAGCATAGCATATTAGCATATTAGCATATTAGCATATTAGCATAGCATATTAGCATATTAGCATATTAGCATATTAGCATATTAGCATATTAGCATATTAGCATAGCATAGCTTATAGCATATTAGCATATTAGCATATTAGCATATTAGCATATAGCATAGCGTGTTAGCGTATTAGCATATTAGCATAGCATATTAGCATATTAGCATAGCATATTAGCATATTAGCATAGCATATTAGCATATTAGCATATTAGCATATTAGCATATTAGCATATTAGCATATTAGCGTATTAGCATATTAGCATATTAGCATATTTAGCATATTAGCATAGCAATATTAGCATATTAGCATATTAGCATATTAGCATATTAGCATATTAGCATATTTAGCATAGCATATTAGCATATTAGCATATTAGCATATTAGCATATTAGCATATTAGCATATTAGCATATTAGCATAGCATATTAGCATATTAGCTTATTAGCATATTAGCATATTAGCATAGCGTGTTAGTGTATTAGCATATTAGCATATTAGCATAGCATATTAGCATATTAGCATATTAGTATATTAGCATATTAGCATATTAGCATAGCATATTAGCATATTAGCATATTAGCATACCATATTAGCATATCAGCATTTAGCATATTAGCATAGCATATTAGCATATTAGCATATTAGCATATTAGCATATTAGCATATTAGCATATTAGCATATTAGCATATTAGCATATTAGCATAGCATATTAGCATATTAGCATATTAGCATATTAGCATATTGCATATTAGCATATTAGCATATTAGCATATTAGCATATTAGCATATAGCATTAGCATATTAGCATATTAGCATAGCATATTAGCATATTAGCATATTAGCATATTAGCATATTAGCATAGCGTGTTAGTGTATTAGCATATTAGCATATTAGCATAGCATATTAGCATATTAGCATATTAGCATATTAGCATAGCATATTAGCATATTAGCATATTAGCATATTAACATATAAGCATATTAGCATATTAGCATATTAGCATATTAGCATAGCATATTAGCATATTAGCATATTAGCATATTAGCATATTAGCATATTAGCATATTAGCATAGCATATTAGCATATTAGCATATTAGCATATTAGCATATTAGCATATTAGCGTATTAACATATTAGCATATTAGCATATTAGCATATTAACATATTAGCATAGCATATTAGCATATTAGCATATTAGCATATTAGCATATTAGCATAGCATATTAGCATATTAGCATATTAGCATATTAGCATATTAGCATATTAGCATAGCATATTAGCATATTAGCATATTAGCATATTAGCATATTAGCATATTAGCATATTAGCATAGCATATTAGCATATTAGCATATTAACATAGCATATTAGCATATTAGCATATTAGCATATTAGCATATTAGCATATTAGCATATTTAGCATAGCGTGTTAGCGTATTAGCATATTAGCATATTAGCATAGCATATTAGCATATTAGCATATTAGCATATTAGCATATTAGCATATTAGCATAGCATGTTAGTGTATTAGCATATTAGCATATTAGCATAGCATATTAGCATATTAGCATATTAGCATATTAGCATATTAGCATAGCATATTAGCATATTAGCATATTAGCATATTAGCATATTAGCATATTAACATAGCATAGCATATTAGCATATTGGCATATTAGCATATTAGCATATTAGCATATTAGCATATTAGCATAGCATATTAGCATATTAGCATATTAGCATAGCATATTAAGCATATTAGCATATTAGCATATTAGCATAGCATATTAGCATATTAGCATATTAGCATATTAGCATAGCATATTAGCATATTAGCATATTAGCATAGCATATTAGCATATTAGCATATTAACATATTAGCATATTAGCATAGCATATTAGCATATTAGCATATTAGCATATTAGCATATTAGCATATTAGCATATTAGCATATTAGCATATTAGCATATTAGCATATTAGCATAGCATATTAGCATATTAGCATAGCGTGTTAGCGTATTAGCGTATTAGCATATTAGCATAGCATATTAGCATATTAGCATATTAGCATAGCATATTAGCATATTAGCATAGCATATTAGCATATTAGCATAGCGTGTTAGCGTGTTAGCGTATTAGCATATTAGCATAGCATATTAGCATATTAGCATATTAGCATATTAGCATAGCATATTAGCATATTAGCATATTAGCATATTAGCATATTAGCATATTAGCATAGCATATTAGCATATTAGCATATTAGCATATTAGCATATTAGCATAGCATATTAGCATATTAGCATATTAGCATATTAGCATAGCATATTAGCATATTAGCATATTAGCATATTAGCATAGCATATTAGCATATTAGCATATTAGCATATTAGCATATTAGCATATTAGCATATTAGCATATTAGCATATTAGCATAGCGTGTTAGCGTATTAGCATATAGCATATTAGCATAGCATATTAGCATATTAGCATGGCATATTAGCATATACCATAGCATATTAGCATATTAGCATATTAGCATATTAGCATATTAGCATATTAGCATATTAGCATATTAGCATAGCGTGTTAGCATATTAACGTATTAGCATATTAGCATATTAGCATATTAGCATATTAGCATATTAGCATATTAGCATATTAGCATAGCATATTAGCATATTAGCATATTAGCATATTAGCATATTAGCATATTAGCATATTAGCATATTAGCATAGCATATTAGCATATTAGCATATTAACATATTAACATATTAGCATATTAGCATATTAGCATAGCGTGTTAGTGTATTAGCATATTAGCATATTAGCATATTAGCATAGCATATTAGCATATTAGCATATTAGCATATTAGCATATTAGCATAGCAGCATAGCATATTAGTATATTAGCATATTAGCATATTAGCATAGCATATTAGCATATTAGCATATTAGCATATTAGCATATTAAGCATATTAGCATATTAGCATAGCAGCATAGCATATTAGCATATTAGCATATTAGCATATTAGCATATTAGCATATTAGCATATTAGCATATTAGCATAGCATGTTAGCGTATTAGCATATTAGCATATTAGCATATTAGCATATTAGCATAGCATATTAGCATATTAGCATATTAGCATATTAGCATAGCATATTAGCATAGCATATTAGCATATTAGCATATTAGCATATTAGCGTATTAGCATATTAGCATATTAGCATATTAGCATATTAGCATATTAGCATAGCATATTAGCATATTAGCATATTAGCATATTAACATATTAGCATAGCGTGTTAGTGTATTAGCATATTAGCATATTAGCATATTAGCATATTAGCATATTAGCATATTAGCATAGCATATTAGCATATTAGCATATTAGCATATTAGCATATTAGCATATTAGCATAGCATATTAGCATATTAGCATATTAGCATAGCATATTAGCTTAGCATATTAGCTTAGCATATTAGCATATTAGCATAGCATGTTAGCGTATTAGCATATTAGCATATTAGCATATTAGCATATTAGTATATTAGCATAGCATATTAGCATATTAGCATATTAGCATATTAGCATATTAGCATAGCATATTAGCATATTAGCATATTAGCATAGCATATTAGTATATTAGCATATTAGCATAGCGTGCTAGCGTATTAGCATATTAGCATATTAGCATAGCATATTAGCGTATTAGCATAGCATAGCATATTAGCATATTAGCATATTAGCATATTAGCATATTAGCATATTAGCATATTAGCATAGCGTGTTAGAGTATTAGCATATTAGCATATTAGTATATTAGCATAGCTTGTTAGCATATTAGCATATTAGCATATTAGCATATTAGCATATTAGCATAGCATATTAGCATATTAGCATAGCATATTAGTATATTAGCATATTAGCATATTAGCATATTAGCATATTAGCATAGCATATTAGCATATTAGCATATTAGCATATTAGCATATTAGCATATTAGCATATTAGCATATTAGTGTATTAGCATATTTAGCATATTAGCATATTAGCATAACATATTAGCATATTAGCATATTAGCATATTAGCATATTAGCATATTAGCATATTAGCATATTAGCATATTAGCATAGCATATTAGCATATTAGTATATTAACATATTAGCATATTAGCATATTAGCATATTAGCATAGCATAGCATATTAGCATATTAGCATATTAGCATATTAGCATATTAGCATATTAGCATATTAGCATATTAGCATATTAGCATAGCATATTAGCATATTAGCATAGCATATTAGCATATTAGCATATTAGCATATTAGCATAGCATAATCTAGCATATTAGCATATTAGCATATTAGCATATTAGCATATTAGCATATTAGCATATTAGCATATTAGCATATTAGCATATTAGCATATTAGCATATTAGCATATTAGCATAGCGTGTTAGCATATTAACGTATTAGCATATTAGCATATTAGCATATTAGCATATTAGCATATTAGCATATTAGCATATTAGCATATTAGCATAGCATATTAGCATATTAGCATATTAGCATATTAGCATATTAGCATATTAGCATATTAGCATATTAGCATAGCATATTAGCATATTAGCATATTAACATATTAACATATTAGCATATTAGCATATTAGCATAGCGTTGTTAGTGTATTAGCATATTAGCATATTAGCATATTAGCATAGCATATTAGCATATTAGCATATTAGCATATTAGCATATTAGCATAGCAGCATAGCATATTAGTATATTAGCATATTAGCATATTAGCATAGCATATTAGCATATTAGCATATTAGCATATTAGCATATTAGCATATTAGCATATTAGCATATTAGCATAGCAACATAGCATATTAGCATATTAGCATATTAGCATATTAGCATATTAGCATATTAGCATATTAGCATATTAGCATAGCATGTTAGCGTATTAGCATATTAGCATATTAGCATATTAGCATATTAGCATAGCATATTAGCATATTAGCATATTAGCATATTAGCATAGCATATTAGCATAGCATATTAGCATATTAGCATATTAGCATATTAGCGTATTAGCATATTAGCATATTAGCATATTAGCATATTAGCATATTAGCATAGCATATTAGCATATTAGCATATTAGCATATTAACATATTAGCATAGCGTGTTAGTGTATTAGCATATTAGCATATTAGCATATTAGCATATTAGCATATTAGCATATTAGCATATTAGCATAGCATATTAGCATATTAGCATATTAGCATATTAGCATATTAGCATATTAGCATAGCATATTAGCATATTAGCATATTAGCATAGCATATTAGCTTAGCATATTAGCTTAGCATATTAGCATATTAGCATAGCATGTTAGCGTATTAGCATATTAGCATATTAGCATATTAGCATATTAGTATATTAGCATAGCATATTAGCATATTAGCATATTAGCATATTAGCATATTAGCATAGCATATTAGCATATTAGCATATTAGCATAGCATATTAGTATATTAGCATATTAGCATAGCGTGCTAGCGTATTAGCATATTAGCATATTAGCATAGCAATATTAGCGTATTAGCATAGCATAGCATATTAGCATATTAGCAATAGATATTAGCATATTAGCATATTAGCAATAATTAGCATAGCGTGTTAGAGTATTAGCATATTAGCATATTAGTATATTAGCATAGCTTGTTAGCATATTAGCATATTAGCATATTAGCATATTAGCATATTAGCATAGCATATTAGCATATTAGCATAGCATATTAGTATATTAGCATATTAGCATATTAGCATATTAGCATATTAGCATAGCATATTAGCATATTAGCATATTAGCATATTAGCATATTAGCATATTAGCATATTAGCATATTAGTGTATTAGCATATTAGCATATTAGCATATTAGCATAACATATTAGCATATTAGCATATTAGCATATTAGCATATTAGCATATTAGCATATTAGCATATTAGCATATTAGCATAGCATATTAGCATATTAGTATATTAACATATTAGCATATTAGCATATTAGCATATTAGCATAGCATAGCATATTAGCATATTAGCATATTAGCATATTAGCATATTAGCATATTAGCATATTAGCATATTAGCATATTAGCATAGCATATTAGCATATTAGCATAGCATATTAGCATATTAGCATATTAGCATATTAGCATAGCATATTAGCATATTAGCATATTAGCATATTAGCATATTAGCATATTAGCATATTAGCATATTAGCATATTAGCATAGCATATTAGCATATTAGCATATTAGCATATTAGCATATTAGCATATAGCATATTAGCATCTATTAGCATATTAGCAATATTAGCATATTAGCATATTAGCATAGCATATTAGCATATTAGCATATTAGCATATTAGCATTTTAGCATATTAGCATATTAGCATATTAGCATAGCATATTAGCATATTAGCATATTAGCATAGCATTAGCATATTAGCATATTAGCATATTAGCATATTAGCATATTAGCATATTAGCATATTAGCATAGCAAAGGTGCTAGCGTATTAGCATATTAGCATATTAGCATAGCATATTAGCGTATTAGCGTATTAGCATATTAGGCATATTAGCATATTAGCATATTAGCATATTAGCATAGCATATTAGCATATTATCATATTAGCATATTAGCATATTAGCATAGCATATTAGCATATTAGCATATTAGCATATTAGCATATTAGCATAGCATGTTAGCGTATTAGTATATTAGCATATTAGCATATTAGCATATTAGCATATCATATTAGCATATTAGCATATTAGCATATTAGCATATTAGCATATTAGCATATTAGCATAGCATATTAGCATATTAGCATATTAGCATATTAGCATATTAGCATATTAGCATATTAGCATAGCATATTAGCATATTAGCATGTTAGCATATTAACATATTAGCATATTAGCATGTTAGCATATTAGCATATTAGCATATTAGCATATTAGCATAGCGTGTTAGCGTATTAGCATATTAGCATATTAGCATATTAGCATATTAGCATAGCTTGTTAGCATATTAGCATATTAGCATATTAGCATATTAGCATATTAGCATAGCATATTAGCATATTAGCATATTAGCATATTAGCATATTAGCATATTAGCATAGCATATTAGCATAACATATTAACATATTAGCATATTAGCATATTAGCATATTAGCATATTAGCATATTAGCATATTAGCATAGCTTGTTAGCATATTAGCGTATTAGCATATTAGCATATTAGCATATTAGCATAGCATATTAGCATATTAACATATTAACATATTAACATATTAGCATATTAGCATATTAGCATATTAGCATATTAGCATATTAGTATAGCTTGTTAGCATATTAGCGTATTAGCATATTAGCATATTAGCATATAGCATATTAGCATATTAGCATAGCATATTAGCATATTAGCATATTAGCATATTAGCATATTAGCATATTAGCATATTAGCATAGCATATTAGCATATTAGCATATTAGCATATTAGCATATTAGCATATTAGCATATTAGCATATTAGCATAGCATATTAGCATATTAGTATATTAGTATATTAGTATATTAGTATATTAGCATATTTGCATAGCATATTAGCATATTAGCATATTAGCATAGCATATTTGCCTATTAGCATATTAGCATATTAGCATATTAGCATATTAGCATATTAGCATATTAGCATAGCATATTAGCATATTAGCATATTAGCATATTAGCATATTAGCATATTAGCATATTAGCATATTAGCATAGCATATTAGCATATTAACATATTAGCATATTAGCATATTAGCATATTAGCGTATTAGCATATTAGCATATTAGCATAGCATATTAGCATATTATCATATTAGCATATTAGCATATTAGCATAGCATATTAGCATATTAGCATAGCTTAGCATATTAGCGTATTAGCATATTAGCATATTAGCATATTAGAATATTAGCATATTAGCATATTAGCATAGCATATTAGCATATTAGCCTATTAGCATATTAGCATATTAGCATATTAGCATATTAGCATATTAGCATATTAGCATAGCATATTAGCATATAGCATATTAGCATATTAGCATAGCATATTAGCTTATTAGCATATTAGCATAGCTTGTTAGCATATTAGCGTATTAGCATATTAGCATATTAGCATATTAGCATATTAGCATATTAGCATATTAGCATATTAGCATATTAGCATATTAGCATATTAGCATAGCATATTAGCATATTAGCATATTAGCATATTAGCATAGCATATTAGCATATTAGCATATTAGCATATTAGCATATTAGCATATTAGCATATTAGCATAGCATATTAGCATATTAGCATATTAGCATATTAGCATATTAGCATATTAGCATATTAGCATAGCATATTAGCATATTAGCATATTAGCATATTAGCATAGCATATTAGCATATTAGCATATTAGCATATTAGCATATTAGCATATTAGCATATTAGCATAGCATATTAGCATATTAGCATATTAGCATATTAGTATATTAGCATATTAGCATAGCATATTAGCATAGCATATTAGCATATTAGCATATTAGCATATTAGTATATTAGCATATTAGCATATTAGCATAGGCATATTAGCATATTAGCATATTAGCATATTAGCATATTAGCATATTAGTATATTAGCATATTAGCATAGCAATATTAGCATATTAGTATATTAGCATATTAGCATATTAGCATAGCATATTAGCATATTAGCATATTAGCATATTAGCATATTAGCATATTAGCATATTAGCATATTAGCATATTAGCATAGCATATTAGCATATTAGCATATTAGCATATTAGCATAGCATATTAGCATATTAGCATATTAGCATATTAGCATATTAGCATAGCATATTAGCATATTAGCATATTAGCATATTAGCATATTAGCATATTAGCATAGCGTGTTAGCGTATTAGCATATTAGCATAGCATATTAGCATATTAGCATATTAGCATATTAGCATATTAGCATATTAGCATAGCGTGTTAGTGTATTAGCATATTAGCATATTAGCATATTAGCATAGCATATTAGCATATTAGCATATTAGCATATTAGCATATTAGCATATTAGCATAGCGTGTTAGCGTATTAGCATATTAGCATAGCATATTAGCATATTAGCATATTAGCATATTAGCATATTAGCATAGCGTGTTAGCGTATTAGCATATTAGCATATTAGCATATTAGCATATTAGCATAGCTTGTTAGCATATTAGCATATTAGCATATTAGCATATTAGCATATTAGCATATTAGCATAGCATATTAGCATATTAGCATATTAGCATATTAGCATATTAGCATATTAGCATAGCATATTAGCATAACATATTAACATATTAGCATATTAGCATATTAGCATATTAGCATATTAGCATATTAGCATATTAGCATAGCTTGTTAGCATATTAGCGTATTAGCATATTAGCATATTAGCATATTAGCATAGCATATTAGCATATTAACATATTAACATATTAACATATTAGCATATTAGCATATTAGCATATTAGCATATTAGCATATTAGTATAGCTTGTTAGCATATTAGCGTATTAGCATATTAGCATATTAGCATATTAGCATATTAGCATATTAGCATAGCATATTAGCATATTAGCATATTAGCATATTAGCATATTAGCATATTAGCATAGCATATTAGCATATTAGCATATTAGCATATTAGCATATTAGCATATTAGCATATTAGCATAGCATATTAGCATATTAGTATATTAGTATATTAGTATATAGTATATTAGCATATTTGCATAGCATATTAGCATATTAGCATATTTAGCATAGCATATTTGCCTATTAGCATATTAGCATATTAGCAT
>NW_026043221.1:0-49055 GCF_023856365.1 Brienomyrus brachyistius | reverse complement strand
AACTATCCACATGTCTCTGAATATCTGTGAGTCCCGAGACCTCCATGACAGATAGATATAAGTTGCTAGTGTTGATCGGCAGGAATCTTCTCCAAAGCCCCACCACCACCTCACACCAATCCACCCAGGGTTTACTCCAAATAAATTTTGCTGGTAATACAAACCGGATCAACTTGTGGTTTGTGTCCACGTGTACTAGAGACAAAGGCCCTGGTACATTCTGCGTACAACACAGCCAAGACTTGACAACCTTTATATGATGCGCATGGAATCAACCCTATGCATGGAGGCTGCAACTCTTCTCCACCGAACCCTGTAGCCCATTGACTGCAGCCTGCATTGACTATCCTGTAGCCTGCATTTGGTAGATCATTCTTGACAGAAGAACCAAATTGTCAAGTTCCCTAACACAGAGCTCATACTCTTTTATTCTTCTTAAGATTGTTCTTCTTGAAACACCCATCAGTGTGCTATGCAAGGCACAGGAAGTTGAGTATGGAGCATTTCTTTCAAACATTGTTCTTCAATCAAAATCTTGGGTCGTCTATTGGTGGCAGCGACTTCCTGTGTGACACATGGGGCTGGACGTTCCAGATGTGCCCTCACAAGGTCAAAGAGCTCTTGCAAAGCCAGGGTGATAGCAGGAGGTACTTCAATGTGATTAGACAGGGCCTGCAGAAGATACAGCTCCTGATGACAAAGGAACTCCAGGTAATCCAAATTTAAGTGGAGTCGCGCTGAATCCTATTTCTATTTTATGCAGAAGACTTTCGAGAAGGTGGTATCTGAGCTGTTCACAGAACAAATTATAGTTAATGAGGTGTCAAGATCTTGTCTCTGATCCACACACTAGGCCTACCATTCAAAAGTTTTAATTATGAAAATGAATGTTTTTGTTTTGTGAGGTGCTTGTTCATGTATGATGATGTAGTGGCTGCTCTGTTTGACCGTGGTAAACCTTTTCACAAACAATATAAGTGAAGAAGTATGACATTAGATCTAAGGACCAGAGTATAAATAAAGTTAAATAAAATCCATCAAAAACACTTACTCAGTGGAGATTCCAATGTAGTAGGGCAGACAACTTTATGGCTTTAATAATGAGTGTATTTAGCAGCTACAAGGACAAAAGATATTATAAACCTCTCCATTTTAATGCTAATTTAATAAACATTAACAGATAGCACTTAAGGTGGTTTCGCCTATAGTCTGCTAACACTAACCCGAGAACTAATATCTGAGGAGCGTTCTTTCCAGGATTTGAATTTATTAAATTGGCTTTGTGATGTTGTATTAAGAAATTTTATTCACAATGCAATTTACCGTACATTGGCCCATTCTTTTATATACGGTAAGACGAAGCGGGAAATTCGAGCGAGCGAGTGCTGTGCAGACGCGAGCGCGTAGAGGGGATGGGTTTTCAGCACTCGAGCACCACGCACGCGCGTGGGTTCGACTTTTGGCCCTAATTTAACGGCGAGCGAGTGAGTGAGTGCTGTGCAATCGCGAGCGCGTAGAGAGCATGGATTTTCTGTTTTATGCGCACGACTTTTGGCACTAATTTAACGCCATAGAAATGTGTGTTTAAAAGGGGAGGAGATCGGGTTGCAGCGCTGGTGTGAGCGGTTTCTCCGGGCAGTTCGCTCGAGGCTAACGTGGCTTTGGGAACGTGGTGTACCCGTCACCCATGCCAGGGAAGAAATCAAAACCGAAATGCTAGGAATATGGACTTCATCTTACGTCAAGCGTTTTCCCCTCCATTGACGCCCATAAAGAAAAGGCTTAAAGTCCATATTCCTAGCATTTCGGTTTTGATTTCTTGTCAGGTAAGTCTTATGGCCAGATACATTCGCGAGAAATTTGGTGATTTGTGGTGACTGTTTTAATACATTAAGTTGCGTTACGCATTTTCACATTAAGCGTTTTAGAATGTCCCGTGGCAGGTATCCCCTTCTATTGCCCTAGGGAGGGTTGTAACCCTCGTCTGAATATTAATAAAGAATAATCCTTCTATTCCTGTCTCATGTATCTGGACCTCCCCAGCAATTTAACGAAATTTGGTGGCAGGCGGTTACAAGTGAACCCGTTTAAGTTTAGCGCTCATACTTCCGTCCATATGTTTAAGACCCACCTTGGCTGACTTAGCTGACATGTCCTGATTTCATATCTTCAAATTTGTAATCTTTTCTCCTTCATCTAACTCCATGTTTTTAACTTCTTGTCATTTTCTTGCCGTTTGACTCATAGAAAATTATCAGACTTAAATGACACGTCAGCCTGTGCAGACAGCGATTTCAATGTTTTAATAAATTGGCCAGCAGGTGGGGGCAGTGCTCAATTTCATAATGCCATTCAGAAAACTTTCAGGCTTTATGTCTTAATGAACAGCCTAGAAAAGGACAAAGCATTATATTACTGATGCATACAGCAGATCCCCAACTCAGGCTGTGTTGCATATTCTTAACAGTGCTACAGTATGTTTCACACAGCCAGTACAAACAAACTTGCAAGATCTAGACCAGGGGTCACCAACCTTTTTAAAACGGAGAGCTACTTCACGGGTACTGAGCCATACGAAGTTTGATATCAGTTTTAAACGCCCTCCTAAACATGTCTAAACTTCATGCATGATAAACATGTTTTAAATGCTTTTTTATATTCAATTTCAAATCTATATAAATGCAAATGTGATAGATTAGAAACAGGACAAAAATAAAATTTTAGATGATGTTCGCTGGTGAGTTGTGCTATTTTATAGAACAGGTCCACGGGCAACTCATGTGGTCATTGGGGGCATCCTTGGGGCACCATGTTGGTGACCCCTTATCTAGACCTACCACATCAGGTAGGAAGGTGCCTATTTTCTACCAACTATTCAGACCATCAGACCCAAACCATACATTCAGTCATGCACAGGCACTCCACCAGAGGCTCTACATTCTGTCCTACATCTGCTCACCTGTTAGACCCACACTCAGTCTCCATCCTGATTTCTACCTACTACTCGGACTATCTCACCAAAACCAGTCCTGTGGCCTGTTCTATGAAGCGGGGTTACTGGCTTATTGGGGAAACTTGTCGGATTTCTTGATCGGGACCTTCAACTGCTCTGCCATAGAGAGCATCCTAACATGCTGCCTTACGGTCTGGTATGCGGGCTGCTGGTGGCCTCCTACCGCTCTGCCATAGAGAGCATCCTAACATACGGCCTTACGGTGTGGTATTCGGGCTGCTGGTGGCCTCTATGACTTTTTTTGTAGACAGTCCATCTGTGTGGTGCTGTTTGCACGAATTGTTTTGGGAAATGCACTTACAGTTTTGCAGATGTTAAGGGTGATTCCAGAAATGCATCAAAGCAACTGAGGAACTGCAATGTCACTGTACAGTTACTTATAATGGGCGCCAATGTAATGTGTAGAGTGGCAAATAAACTGATTCACCATTTACTCTCATGTACATCACTTAAAATGCTTGTTTTAAATGCAAATGTGTGAATGTAAATCTAAGCAGTAAAGCTACAATTTACATTCTGTTTGCATGGTGGAAAGAACATTTAATCTGCCTTTTAAGTGTGATTAGAAGATCTAATGCCTGTGTGCTTGTAATAAGATGGTCGCTGGTTCAAACCCAGCCACAGCACATCTCTGCGTCCTTGAGCGAGGCCCTTAACCCCCAGCTCACTGGGCATCACTATGGGTGGCTGCCCTTCGCAGACAACTTACTCTGTTTACTCTAAAAAAAAGAGAGCAAGTTGAGAGAGAAGTTAAGACAATTTCTCCACAGGGACCAATAAAGTATCAATTATTATTACTGTATGAGAGACTGTCTAATATCAGATAGATAACAGACTCATACTGTGCTGAGCTTGTCTGAGAGAGATGATTAGCAAATGCTCTCCCACAGTATCTCAGCACTCTGTACAAAGAACTTTATATGCTCAGTATCTGCTCCTGTTTATCTAATTGTTCTCATTTTAACTGGATGTTAAGGAGTAAATTAATAAACGTCATGTAAGTGCACATTAAAATGCTTTTTCACTGTTACTTAAGTTCCCATGTGAACAGCCAATCAGATCAGCCTGATGTGTGTCTCTCTGTTTCCTCTCTGTTTCCTGCCCTTTCATCCCGACCACGACCATGATCTCTCACTTAGCAGCAGAGCAGTTTATTCTAAACAGTGGAAGCACAAAAATGTTCAGACTCTTTGGTCTTCTCATTTTCATTAGTAAGGCCCTATAATATAAATTATTTTGGGATTTTAATATTTTCATTTATCTGTATGATGTGATCAGTGGAATTTGGCCATTTAATCTGCATCATAGTTAATAGTTATTTAGATTACTATTATATGTCTTATTTGATTATGATTTTTTTTGTTTTTCTGTTTTTGCAGACACTGCACTGACTACAGATGTTGTTCAGCCCAGTCACCTGATGAGGGTTCAGCTTGGAGACAGTGTGACCCTGACATGCTTCTGTCAAGGAGAAACAACTTTTGTTACTTTGTTTAAGCAAGCTGTTGGTCGGAAGCCCCAGCCCATGGCGAAAGCACTTCTCTACGTACCTGGTGAATTTTACAAGGAATATAAAAGCATAAAACGTTACTCCTTACTGAATGCAGAGGGGAGTTTTAACCTCACTATTTCTAACGTGGAGCCGTCAGATTCTGCAGTGTATTATTGTGCTGCTGTGTTTCTTCATGAGGTCACCTTCGGGAATGGAACCTTTGTCATAATCACAGGTAAATGAGATTCCAACTATTTTCATATTTGCTTTATTATAATGTCAGTAAGATTATTCCCTGCAAAATAATTTTGACAGTTTAGTTGTTTGTCAATATAAAATTAGCAAAGATACCTTATTGTCTGCTTTGTTCCATAAATGTTTTTCTAAACATCAAACAAAAATCATTCATTATTATTATTATTATTATTATTATACAATTTGTTGCATTTTGCTTGCTGTCAGCCAAAAGCCTAACCTTCTCTTTATACAGATGTTAATGTTACACATTGCAGCCTCTTTAAAACAAATAACATAAAAAAATGTTTGAGTTGTTATATACAGTATAGGACTGTGCAAAAATCTTAAGCAACAAAAGAAAATTATTTTTGACGTTATTTATCTGAGCAGTCAGTGTGTATTCACTCTGAAAAAAAAAATGCATGATTTAACATATGAACTAGGGATGTGCACCATTCAGAACTGATTTGAGAATGAAATTCTCAAATACGTATCCTAAAATTCAGGATTTTGAATACATATATGAACTTGAATTTCAGTTCATTTTGTTAATCTGAATTACATTTGAATTGTGGTTGAAAACAGGTTGTGGCATTGAAATTTATATTTGAATTTAAAGAAGAAGAACGAAAAAGGGTTTGGATTCAAATTCAAGTTCATATACGTACTGTAGGTGTAGCTTTTAACTAAAATATGAACTTTAATTTAAATATGAATTATACATAAACACATTAACATTGTTATACATCATTGTTATAAAAATGTCGTTTTGTAAAGAATGAAATAATGCAACATTTGAAGTGTCACCTAAAATAATAATTATACTGTCATTTTGTGCACCATGGTGGATCTGCTCATAGGAAGAGCTGAGTGTCTCTCCTTAAAAGTCAGTGTTGGCTGCAGTGACGGCAGTTTCTAACCTAAGAAACGTCCCAAACACTTTTCCTGCATCAAAAGTCAAACTAGTCCCTATTCCTGCCATGAAAGGTTCACATAATGTCACCGATACCTGAACCAACCATGTTTATCAGAGGATGCCAACCCTTTGGCTGCAGCTTTCTCTGCACACGCTGAGAGAGTCTTCAGTGTAGCAGGAAAAGATTTCAGGCCAGAAGATTGCAAATTAAATCATGAAACCTTTGAAGATATTATGCTGAATAAATGTAATAATAATGAAAAATTAGCAATGTGTATTGGAATAAAGCATAATTGTATTTGCCATGACGTTTTGCTTTTCGCTGTAGTGCTATGGTTGAACGGAAAAACTTACTTTTGTGTGCATAAGAAAATAAATAGGAGGAACTACGAAACCAAGTAATTCCTTTTACTATGTATACTTTTTCTTTAATGTTAAAAGATAGACAAACTAGTAATGGGCAAACAGCTCTTCGGCTCTTGAATTAAATTATGCAGGTACTACAGCAAAATGCTCAAAAATACCAAAACACATCAAGAGCTAAATATGCAAAAACAATAAATACCTTCCTGTGGAAAAGGGGCAACATAAACCAAATGTAAAGTCACGAAAATCATGAAAATATAAAGTACACTTTACACACTTCATTTCTTTGAATTGAAATTAATTATATTCATCTACCTTCATACATTAATACAAGACATTATATGATTATAATGTTTGTTATTATCATATAATTTTTATTTAGGTATTATGTAGGTGCAGTTAATGTATAGTGTTACCTGATATATACTAATAAGCAGTAATACAATAAAAAGAGAGAAGAATGTCAGCTGTTCTCCAAGAAGTTACTGATTTCTTGGATGGCTAGAAGAACATCGATTCAGTTCCCAAAAATCTGTAAGAACAATTTTTGAGGATCTGTATTTTCCATTGTTATTCTCAAAGGGCTGTCATCATGACTATTTTGCTTTTCAGGTAAAGACTCCAACAGCAGGACTGTGGTACAGCAGCCTGTGTCTGACACATTGCAGCCAGGAGACTCTGTGAGCCTGCAGTGTACGATAGAGACTGGGAGCTGTGCAGGAGAACACAGTGTTTACTGGTTCAGACATGGATCAGGAGAATCCCTTCCTGGAGTCATTTACAGCCATGGAAACAGCAGTGATGAGTGTGAGAAGAGCCCTGAGGCTGGATCTCCTACACGGAGCTGCGTCTACAGCCTCCCCAAGGGGAACCTCAGCCTCTCCGATGCTGGGACTTACTACTGCGCTGTGGCCATGTGTGGGGAGATGCTGTTTGGGAACGGCACATAGCTGGATATAGATGGTAACACCCAGTGTGGGGAGATGCTGTTTGGGAACGGCACACAGCTGGATATAGATGGTAGCACCCAGTGTGGAGAGTATATCTGCTTCAAAGTTTTATTTAGCTTATTCTGCTATTAAGACATTTATTTCTTTTTTTAATGTAATGAATTTTCTAATTTAAGTGCTTAAATTAAATTACACAGATGTTAATTTAATAATTATCCATCCATCCATCCATTTTCCAAACCGCTTATCCTATTGGGTCGCGGGGGGTCCGGAGCCTAATTTAATAATTATTTCAAATATTAATATCCATCCATCCATCCATTTTCCAAACCGCTTATCCTATTGGGTCGCGGGGGGTCCGGAGCCTAATTTAATAATTATTTCAAATATTAATATAAATTGTTAAAATGCAAAATACTAGAAGTTCATGTTAAAAATGGACTATTTACAAAACAACTGCTGTAATGTGTTATCGATTTGATCTTTAACTAATGTAATGTAAGCAAATGGGAAATGTGTCTCTATATCATTATGCTGAAATCTATCTCTTTGTTACAGGCTTTCAGAAGCTGCTGGATCCTCTTCACTCTGGCTTGCTGATAGTTTTATCTTGCAGCATTATTCTGAACGTTGCTCTCATTTGTATAAGATGTAAACTGACCTGTACACACTGTGCAGGTACGCTGCCCGGCTTTATGCACTCAGAAGGACAAAATGTAGATTTTAACAAATTATAGAAATATAAAATTGTTTTATGATAGATAACATTTTCATATTAAAACCACTCTTGCAGGTAATACAGTTTTAAAATCCATTATTAAATCTCACCTTATTTATATAAACCTTTTTGTACTGTAAGATTTACATTTTTGTATTATATCTTTCATATTTTGCAAAATCTATTGAAATATACATGTTGCAATAAGTTGCATATCAATAACTTTTATTACCAAGATCTCCTTTATAGCAATTTTATTATATATGATATATGAGAACAAATGACACGTATCCAAACATGCACACTTAAATTGACAGAAGTCATTTTTACTTTCATTTTTGAGACAAAAAGGATGTTGATTGCTTGAAAATTCGGAATGTTATCTGACCACGGTATGATACCGTGCGAAATTAAATAATATATTGATGTGTTATATATTTTAAACAGATGAAAAGAACAGTGATATATCAAAAGTGGAATGGTCACGCAAGCAAGTATGTAATAAATATTTCAAATTACAAATCGTCAGTAAAACAAATGAACCTCAGACTGATTTCCATCCTGGGATCAGCATTTTAAGTGCTATTTGTGAAAATAGGTAATAGCAAACCGATTTGATCCATCCAATTCTGCCATCTTTGTCTCCACAGTGCCATGACGAGGACACACTGAATTACGCTGCCCTGAACCTTAAGAAGCCAAAACCCAGGAGACAGAAGAAAGACGGGAATAATGACACTCTGTATTCTGACCTCCGCTACAGAGATTATGAATAAAGATGCTTCTCATTCATGTCAGTCACACAGAGTGTTCAGGGTGTAGCTTTAATAATGTTCAGAGGAGGGCAGGGGAGCCAGTGCTTCTGAGACTGAATCACGGGATTTTACGGAGCACCGGTGCTGAGTTTGGTGTCAGTGTGTTTGGGGCGCATTTTTACTGGAAGTGCAAATGTTCAAGCCAGACTGGGGGCTGAGGGAGGGGGAGAGGGGAGCCACAGAGATTATTTCTTCATGGCATGGGGGGGAATAAGCGGCTTTAATGTTGTGGAAAGGCTGAGTTGCTGCAATCAGTTCTTTGATGTCACACATGCTTACTTGTCTCCCTTGTGTACCATGCTGAATGGTTTGGGGCAAACGCACAGGGACTGATCGATTATATTAAACAGATGAAAGAAACTGAATGAAAATTTCAAGTGTTCTTAAATTACGTTTTTCATTTAATTGTGTGTTCTGGATGTATTTTTGAGTATATACATGTACCTGTATATGTACCTGTATATATACCTGTGTCGTTAATAACGATGTGGATAATTAAGAAAGAGGAGTTTTGTTTCTTGCTCCCTGTCTTGTTACTTGGCTCACAAACATACACACACATAGACACACACACAAACATACACAGACACACAAACACACACACACATAGACACACACACACACAAACACACATGCACACATGCACACACACACACTGCTACGGCTCTGTAAGAACACTACCATGCTCTTTTGTGTGAGTGGGGTGGGGGGTGTTAAATAAGATGAAAATGACAATGGCTGTACTTTTGTTATGTCAGTTGTGTTTCTATAGTCATTGTATCATATTCCACAAGCTTTTTATTCTACAAGATGTACAAGCCAGTCAGTGTATTCAGTGGGGTGTTCAGGAGTCATTAGGTTCTGAAAAATGTCTTGCATTTAAAACATAATGTACTTTTGAATACTTAAGTATTTTTAGATGCAAATACTCCAGTACTTTAACTGAAGTAAAAAATTAACTGAAAAACTTTGAGTATTATTTGACGAGGAGTATCTATACTTAACTCAAGTAGTGAAGTTGTGTACTTTGTCCACCTCTGTCCAAAAGTGACATACAGCTGTAAGCTGTTTGGGTTTGTTTGTCTGCTGAGTGCTTCTCTGCAGTGCTGCAGATGTTTCCACTGGTTAGATGCAGCTCAGGAAGACTGACCCACTGACTGCACTGTGCTGGACTCACTTTGCAAAGAGTAAAAACCACACAGACAGAACAATATCTGCTTCTTGTAAGACCCTGTTTCCTCTCTACCTCACCCAGGTCACGCTTTCAAGTATTCAGCCTAAGTTATTTTATCCAAACAAGCCACCATTATTATTCATGCAGCTGGACATTTGACTGGAGCACATGATTGCTACATATCACTACTGTACATGGAACGGAATGTACAGTTTTCACAACAGAACTTTAGAAAAGCAAAATTCTCATCAGTCCACATCTCTAACCACCACACATCCTAGGGCTCCCATTTATAATGGTACATTTTTGTTTTATTCACATTCTTTTTCATCACACAGATAAACACCATCCATTAATCTTACAGCATGTATCCTGGTCAGGGTGATGGGGACGACACCACCTATATCGAGTGTGATTTAAGGCCAAGACCTTAAAAGGGAGAGTCAAGACTGAGGCTTGTTACAAGAGCAGTGGGGCACAAAACAACAAACAACATCATTATGAATGTAAAAGAAATGGATGTATATATAAATATAGGGTAATAATAGAAACAAAAAATAAGAATATATTACATACAGAGGAATATTATAGGAATATTAAAATTAACTTATACACAATCCTTAACTTATACACAATCCTATTGCATGTAACATTATTGCTCATGTGCCAGATATTAGCCTCCCAAAGGAAGCTGCCACACAGGGCATAATGCACTGGCTCAATGCAACACTGCACATCAGTGAATAAGGAGGAACAATATTGCAGATCAGCAGCAGATAGAAACTGTATCAGAAGACAGTGAACAGGGGAAAAGTTCAATGAATAAAAAAAGATCAATAAAATTGATGACAGCCTTGTTATCAGCCTGCTCTCATCCATCTACTCTACAGTGCCAAGGGACGCTCCTCCCTGATGATGAGAGGAGTCTAAGCATGTGGACATTTGGGATAATGTGAGTTCAGAACTGGATGGTCAGCTGTACGACTTCCAGTCTGTAGGCAGACTCATCACCTTCAGTTATGATGGCAAACACAGTAGTATCACCTGCAAAATTCAGGATCTTCACTGGAGCAGCAGTGATTTGTGTAGAAATTGAAGAGAAGAGGGAGAGCACAGAGCCTGGAGGAGCTCAGTGCTGAGGGTCAGCGTGTCTGATGTGTGCTGTAAGCATACAGATGTCCTGCATTTGTGGAACATTTTGTTTGTGCTGCTGTTTATATGTGTTGTTGACGCTGCAGTCAGTAATTTTCCACTAGCAGTCTCACCTCTGCATTTTACAGGAAGACTGACCGACTGAGAGCAGGGTGTTTGTGTCTCTCTTCTCAGTGAGCGAAAACCACACAACCATCAGGTCCTCAGCTCAGGCCCACTGCTTCACTAGAAAAACCACAAAGGGTATTTTTATCTAAAAGTGGGTGAGCAAGTGAGATGTTATTGACAGCATGAATTTGTCTACTAACATTTTAAATTCAAACCTAAAAAGCAGTATGTCCAGGATGTCAGTAATTACATTTAGTCAGTATGAACAATTTGGGTGCAATAATATAGAATAATGTAGAATTTTGCATAATTCAGTTAATACCAGTAAGATACCGATCATTAACACTATAAGGTCATGTTGCTGAATCTCATTGTTAAAGTTAAATGAATCTACGCATTTTTATACACACAAGACTGTGCTTAGTTCATCTTTCAGTCAAAATCACACAGTGAGGCAAATCTGACCATCTTAATTGTTTTTGCTTGTGTGGAATGGCATCCCATGCAGGCCTGTGCTCTGTGCTTCCTGGGACAGGTCCCACCCTCTCCAGACCCCGATGAGAATTAGTAGTCGCTGGATAAAAGATTGACAAAAGATAAAAATACAAAAGTCATTCTTGCTGTCTAACCTCTGATTACTGCATGACATTTCTGATTTCTGATAACTGATAAGTAGAAAATATGTTTAGTCTCTTGCTTGGTGGTAAGAAAAAAGGAGAACCACAAAGAGCACAGTCATTTTCAAGGTTATTTCTCACTGGTCAGTGTGAAAGGCTGCGTCATTAATATAACGCCGGGCTCAGCACAGTGACTGCACCTGCGCTGCACTGTAGAACACAAGCCAGGCTGCAGACCATCAGCCCTGAAAGTTAAAACAGGACTCGTATGTGTGTCATGTGGTGTTTAATAAAAATTTACAGGACAGAACATAGTGGATTCAGTTTCCTTTGCTCTTACACTCCCAGTCCAAAGTGTGGCCACGACTGCTGTCAATGCATCTGTCTCTTTTTTCACCTTAATTTTTCACCTGTGTTATTCACCTTAATATCAAAAGGCTCCAAAGCAGTACAGTAATGCAGAACAAATATTGTAACTAACAAGGAAGTGGGGAGGTAATGGACAGAAGTGTTGGTTTTTGGTAACTCCACTCCTCTGACCTCCACTGTAATTTTAGGTTCCTTGGAACAATATTGTAAACCAGTCATCACACATCACACACATAAAGTCGACACCAACCTTAAGTTTGACACTCAGATAAGGTTAGTTGTCAAGTCAAGCTTTTTACAATTGAGGCAGTTGGCCAAAATAAAGCCAATTCTTTCTAGGCAGCACTTTGAGACAGTAATCCACTCTTTTGTCACTACTAGTTTGGACCACTGTAACGCCCTCTATGTTGGGGTTAGAGGCTCCACTATTGTTCACCTCCAGAAGGTTCAAAATGCTGCCGCACATGGAAATATGAGCATGTCTCCCCCATTTTAGCCTCACTCCACTGGCTGCCCGTACATTTTAGGATTCATTTTAAAATTCTGTTATTTGCTTTTAAAGCCCTCAGTGGTCTTGCTCCATCTGACCTCTGTGAGCTGCTTCACCCTTACACCCCCACCCGCTCTCTCAGGTCAGCTGATCAGCTGTTCCTGACGGTTCCTAAGACTCAGCGTGAGCTTAGAGGGGATCGAGCCTTTGCAGTCGCAGCTCCTAAAATGTGGAATGACTTGCCTTTTCACATTAGAGAGGAATCCCCTCTGTCCGTTTTTAAATCTCTTCTAATCTCTTCTCCTTCACCTTTGACACATTGTGAGATGTTAATTTTAATAGTAAATCTTATTTTAATCTTAGCCTTTTCTTTATTAATTAATTGATTTTTTTAAATTTTTATTAATGGCCTTTTACTCACATTGAATGTTTTGGTTTTTATTAAATTTCTTTTACTTCGTTTTTAAGTGTGTGAATGTTTTTATTTATTCCTTTGTGCAGCACTTTGGTCCATAAGGTTGTTTAAAGTGCTTTTCAAATAAAGAGCTGGATTGGATTACATTGGAAGATGGCTCAACAAATCTCTTTCACAGAATGTAAAATTCGACAGAGGGCGCAAGGTGACATTCTGTCAGGGGCCCAGAATTTTTAGCTACACCTCTGTGTTACTGTGTTTTTTTTGTTCTAGCCATCAATAACTCTGGAGTTGCTATATCGCCACCTGGTGGTGAAAAGATCAGACAAAAATATGTACACATGTTACCAACAGTTTGAAATTGAAGTGCAGAGTTAACAGGTTTAATTAATCGTCCCCACGGATGCCAGTCATGAAATTTGAGAATTGCAAATTAAAACACAGGAAAAAATCAGGAACACTACAAGATAAAATATTTAGCAAACACTCAATGTGCATCCAGGGTGACAAGGGACAACTGGAGGATGATATGACAATCTGACAGTGACATTCACAGCACTTTATATGTTGCCAAAAACAGAAAAGGGGATTAAAATCAAGAATCAGAAATCATGTATGAGGGTGGGGCTGCTTGGTGGTGCAGTGATTAGCACTGTTACCTCCCACCACTGGGACTCAGGTTCGAGTCTCCGCCTGGGTCACATGTGTGGGGAGTTTGCATGTTCTCTCTTGCTAAATTGGCCGTAGGAGTGCATGTGTGTGTGAATGGTGTGTGAATGTGCCTTGCAATGAGCTGCCCCCCCGTCCTGGGTTGTTCCCTGCCTCGTGCACAGATCCTGCCAGGATAGGCTCTGGACCCCCCGCGACCCAGTAGCATAAGCGGTTTAGACAATGGATGGATGTATGAGGGTGAGTCACAATGACGACAGCTGCTCTGTTGACTTGGTCCCAGGAGTCGTCAGCGTTGGTCTGCCGGGGCCCCCGTCCTGTCTGTGGAAGCACCCGTCTTGTTGGCTGTTCTCTCTGCCTGGGCCCCCTCTCCTGCTGCCTCACGTTTGGGTTGAAGTGGCTCCCCAGTGCTTCTGTAAAGCTCTTTGTGTATCTTAGAAAAGGGCTGTATAAATGTAACATTCATTCATTTATTCAAGGTCCCAGCCAGAAGAGTGCAGTACTACACTGTCCCCCACAGCCTGAATCAGCTGGATGTTATAGGATTAAGACACTTCCTGCATTAGGCCATTTACCCTCAGTGTATTTCCATACCCTGACAGGATGGATGACAATACTATGGCCCTAATTTTCAATACACAGTTTTCACAGGAGTCTCACCCTCATCCACATTCTCTGCATTCCTTATCTCATGCTTCTTTGCCACCCGCATCTCCTCTGCCTGCTTTGTCTCATTTTCCCACAATTGAAACACCGTCCAATTTGTCTCTGTTTTAGTTCTACCACATTAGTCCCTGAGCAACCAGTCTGATCCCGTTCCTCTAATTTCAGACGCATCTGGCTTATCTGATTGGGACTGAAGCTGCTGTTACTAGGAAAACCACATTCGTCCCACTGGGGCAGGTCTGACACCGCGTCCTTCCCATATGTCTCCCATAATTGTTGTACAGAATTTCAGCTGGAGTTCTTTCCCAGAAGCAAGTAATTTCACTTTAGCACCTGTTCAGTAAAAGTCAAGTAGGTCTTTAATGTTATTTTTAACTTTACACAGTTGAGTATAGTACAGTTACAAAAGAAACTGTTTCCCTCGGACCAAGGTGCTACTTAAATTAACAGAAGACTAACACATACCAACCTAGCAACATACTGTATGGTGCATAATGAGCAAAAACTGTGCAAACATTGCAGGACAGTGCAAAAAGAGAGGACAACTGACACCAACGAGCACAAACAGCACAGTAAACCCAGTACTGAGAAGGCGCAGTTTGGTTGTCCAATGAGGTAGCAATAAAAATAAATAAAAGTAACTGTAAACATGGCGACAATAAGATAAAAAATAGTAGTTAAATAATAAAGTGTGTTAATGAGTGTATGTGTGTGTGGTATCAGATTAGTCCCTGAGAGTTCAGTAGTCTGACGGCATGGGGGATAAAGCTGTTTGAGTCTGGCTGTAAAGGCCCGAATGCTCCGGGACCTATTTCCAGAAGGCAGGAGGGTGAAACGATAATGTGAGGGGTGGGTGGGGTCATCCACAATGGTGGTGGCTTTGCGGATGCAGTGTGTGGTGTGAATATCTGTGATGGAGGGGAGAGATATGTTAGGGTTATCTTCTTCTGAAGATGCGCTGGAAACAAACCAGTCTCTGAACACAGAACAACGCAGACAGCTGTGATGACGTTTTACTTGCTGCAAGGTGTAGGGAATCCACTTGCAGAGTCTCCGCAGTTTCAGCAAAATGATGGTTTATTGAACAGCAAAAATAATACAATGTAATACAGTGTAGAGACACACCGGGTACTGAAAGGCAGCTCAGATACAAATTGAAGACAGTTCTTCACCCCCCTTTATACCCAAAAAGGCCCTCCCCACCAAGGTGTTGTGTGTAGGTGTTGTGAGTGAATTTACATATAAAGAGTGACCCCCTGGAGTGTGAGGATCCTGAGACAGGGACGGGACAGGACAGGGTGGAGACTTTTATGATCATTGTAATTCAATTCTTATCACCTTATCTTATCCTTATCACCATAGTGGTGCCAACTGGAACCCCCATTCTCTCCCTGGCTTCCCCCATGATCATAAATTCCTAACATTGTCTGCATTCAAATGATCAACCAAGAACCTTGGGACATTTTTACCACTTTTCCTTACAAAGGGAAGCCCGGTCCTGACCTCGAGGTGTCAGCCTCTCAGTCGAACTCAGCCAACTTCGAAAGAGTAACTCCCCTCGCAGTGTCTTTTATTGAGGTACACAAACAGGATATGCAACTGACATTGAACATTGTTTGTCACCATATATGGGGTGGAAATATTCAAGCGACAGTTCTTGAGACGTGTTATTGCTCAATTAAGATCAAGCTGCGGCAGGGTGTTGTTTCTAAGCGTCTAGCAAAATGATGATAAAAAAAGTACATATTTCTCTAACACGATACTCCCAATGATTTTCTCACCTGTCATCACTATCTGTTGTAGGGACTTGTGATCTGAGGCGACACAGTTCTCAAAGCAGACCGTGATGCAGCTGCTCAGGGTGCTTTCAACAGTTCCCCAATAGAGTGTGAGAATGGGAGATGGGCTTTTCTGAGCTTCCGTGGAGAGTAGAGGTGCTGCTGTGCTTTCCTTACTATGGAGCTGATGTTGAAGGACCTGGTGAGATTCTCCGCCAGATGGACAACAAGGAATCTGGTACTCTCTACGATCTCCACAGATGAGCCATCGATGTGCAGCAGAGAGTGGTCACTCTGTGTTTTGTGTTCTTCTAACGTCAACAACCATCTCTTTGGTCAACATTCAGAGACAGGTTGTTGGCTCTGCAGCAGTCCGATAGTCATCACACTTCCTCTTTGTATGCTGAGTCACCGTTTTTATTGATGAGACCCACAACAGTCTTGTCATCTGCCTGATGTTGATGATGGAATTCGAAATGTGCATTGCTGCTCAGTTGTGAGTCATCGGAGTTAACAGCAGTGGGCTGAGCATAAAGTCCTGGGTTCCTGCTACAGCGTCTGAGCAGTTGCCTTCGTCGCCCATAGCTCCTGCGCAGCCCGAGCAGCCGCCTCCGCTGCCCCCTGCGGCCCCAGAGCCCGAGCAGCCGCCGCCTGCTTTGCCCGTAGCTCCTGAGCAGCCGCCTCCGCTGCCCCCTGCGGCCCCAGAGCCCACGCCCGAGGCGCTCCCTCCGCCTCAAATGACTGTGCCCCCTGGGGCTCTTGTTCCTGGCCCCACTCCTGTCCCTGACCCAGCTCCAGACTTTCCTGCCCTAGTCCCCGAGGAGGTCCCGGACAGTCTGACCACCGTGTGTGCCACGCCCCCTGATTATCCACGTGTGCTTCCCTGATCGTACCCAGCTGTGTCCGATTATTTTCAATCAGTCCTGTCTATTTGAGTTCATGTCTTACTAGAGTTCAGTGTCCGTCATTGAAGTCCGTCTGCGTGAGATGTTTCCTGCACCCCGTGTTCCTAATAAATCCCCGTATCCTGCCTGCCTTGCCTGTTTCCTGCCCGTCCGCCGCTCCCGTTAAATGGCGATCGTGACACAAGGCACACGCACATCAAGTACCAATGCAGCAAATACAGATGAACAATTTAGGAGGAATACTAGTCAAAGGAAGGAAGAAAAGCAGCCCACCCTATCTCATGGTCACGGACACAAACATCAGGGAGTGTTATGAAGAAGACATCACACTTAACACCATTGGTTTTATGCAGTGAATTACACCAGAGAGAGTTTTTACATTCTAGCTGTGTTACGTAACATTCCTCAGCCTTCAGGTTTTTTCCACACAATGCACGACATGCAGGGGTGCCAAACAAAACAGCGGAACTGCAGTGTAGCCAATTATTTGTTTCAGTAGTTTTAAGAAAACTAGAACATAAAATGTTTGTTTTACTTAGTCCACAAAAGAGTTTTTACCTATCTTAGTGTATTTTACATCACATACACTCTCGGTCCGTTGTGGAGTCCATCCCACTGTAGTTGGAGAATGCTGCCATCAGTCGCTTGGTGTAGCACTCGCAGGATTTACCAGGCTCCTGTTTAAACTGATGCATCATGCCCCAGTCCATGCGCAGGAGGACCAGTCTCTGAAGGGCTGTCGCATGGTGAGGCCTGTTCTGCCTGGGGTCCAGCAGGTCACTGGCAATGTCCTTCAACTCACAGTGGGCTTGCGTTCATAGTGGGGTACCGCAGGGTTCGATTTTAGGACCACTATTGTTCCTAATTTACATAAATGATATGGATACCAATATATACAGTAAACTGGTGAAATTTGCAGATGACACCAAGGTGGGTGGTGTAGCAGATACTGAATTAGTGGCTCAGCAGCTACAGCGGGATCTTGATTTAATTAGTGACTGGGCCGATACCTGGCAGATGAAATTTAACGTCGATAAATATAAGGTACTCCATCTAGGGAGCAGAAATATAAAGTACAGGTATTTCATGGGTGTCACTGAAATAAAGGTAGCTGATCATGAGAAAGACCTTGGTGTGTATGTTGATGCTTCCATGTCCCATTCTCGCCAGTGTGGGGAAGCAATAAAAAAGGCCAATAGGATGTTGGGGTATATCTCCAGGTGTGTGGAGTTTAAGTCAAGGGAGGTAATGCTAAGATTATACAATTCCTTGGTGAGACCTCACCTAGAATATTGTGTGCAGGTTTGGTCACCATATCTTAAAAAGGACATTGTGGCCTTAGAAAAGGTGCAGCGTAGGGCCACAAAAATGATTCCTGGTCTTAGAGGAATGTCATACGAGGAACGGTTACTTGAGCTAAATCTGTTCAGTCTCAAGCAAAGGAGATTGAGGGGGGACATGATCCAGGTATATAAGATTCTAACAGGTTTGGATGCTGTTCAACCAAATAGTTACTTCAGCATTAGTTTAAATACACGAACTCGTGGCCATAGGTGGAAATTAGCGGGAGAACATTTCAAGCTGGATTTAAGGAAGCACTTCTTTACGCAGCGTGTAGAGTATGGAATAGTCTTCCTGATAATGTAGTGCAAGCTGAATCCTTGGGTTCCTTTAAATCAGAGCTAGATAAGATTTTAACGACTCTGAGCTATTAGTTTAGTTCTCCCCAAGCGAGCTTGATGGGCCGAATGGCCTCGTCTCGTTTGTATAGTTCTTATGTTCTTATGTTCAACTCCTTCATCTACAGTGTCAGATGAGCAAACCTTATCTCCCCCTTGAGGATTTGGACATACCAACATAGGGGCAAGAATTTCTGCTACCTCGTCCTGCTGCCTGAGTGTTTCGCCACGGCACTTCTTCACCGAGAAGGAGGTAGAGTCGGGTGCTGAATGGTTATGATCCTCGTCTGCAGGGGGGAGAGGGGAAGGGGCAGGGGAACCACTGGCTACTCCTCCCTCGGTGGCATAAGGAGGAAGCTGCTGTTTGGGCAGCAATGCTTGGGCAGGAGCCACACAGTTTATTTCTGGGTATCTAATTAGCGGACACCATTAGGTCCCTTCAGGGGCTCCACAGACAAACTCATTGACAAAATAGAATTGTCACAGAAAAATTCTTTGTCACATGCTCAGTCGACATGGACTGTGTGCTATTTACATATTTTTGGCACAAACGAAATCTCATATGCATATCGATGTATCTTTCGCACAAGTGGACCTCCATCACTTTAAAGAGGGTAAACTCTGATCAGGAAATTTACGACGTCAGAATAAACGGATTTTTTAACAGAAGTAACTGACATGCCCTAATAAGGAAATGCATACAATCAGAATACAATATCTGTGGTTTTTAACAGTGGTAACAATCTGATAATGAAAGGAATCAGATCAACATTTCTATAGCATGTAACAGAGCTTGCTCCCCTCCAGAACTCATTGTTCCAGTAGTTATCTGAAATCATCTGCAGGAGCTATTCTTTTATTTGTATATTAAGCATAATTATTCATGAATATTATTGATTATGTTTATTTGTTTAATGTTTTTATTTATTCGTATTTATTGTTTATAATATAATGTTATATAGTATTGCAACACTTGAAACGAGAGGTACTTGCCTGCCTTAGTGATATTTACTATTGTCTAAGTGTATTCCCACCTGTAGGAGGCAGCAATGGTTGTTATTAAAGGTGCTGAGATTACGCGGCTCAGGGCTGAAGGTGCAAAGTGAAACAGTCATTGACCGTATTTGCCATGTGTGATGGTGTCTGCATATCGGCCCTTTTGCGCCAAACAAACCAGTTCAAAGTACTGTGTGTTAAAATATCATATGAATAAATCCTCTCAAGAACTAAACTCAATATCGTATCCTCATCATTCAACGCGTCTGACTTTTGCACCTCTTACCACAAGGCAGTGGATTACATGGGGAAATTACAAACAAGGAGAATTTAATCTGTTTTTCCTCTACATTGTCGTTATTCAGAATATTACAGACTATGAACAAAAACGGACAATGTAAGAAAATAAAAAAATGTGTATGACAGAAAGCTAGAGTATTTTTGCAATGGTGAGCACTAGCTGGTTTATGTACTAGCTCACACTCAAGAAACAGCATAAATGCTACTCATACACAGTTGGGGGGCAGGGGTCAGTCCTTGTGCCTGTAATGAGGTCACCAGTTGAAACTAACCCAGCCTCAGCACGTCTGTGGGTCCTTGAGCAAGGCCCTTAACCCCCAGCTCCCTGGGCGCCCCAACAGGTAGCTGCACTTCGCGGACAACTTACTCCACAAAGAGTAAGTTGAGGGAGACATAAAAAACACAATTTCCCCACGGGGATTAATAAAGTCCATCCATCTATGGAATATTATTTAGCACTATATAACGCAGAATATAAGAATTACGATTTTATAAAAAGTATGCCAAATATCCATGATATAATCATTACAATGTAAACATTATAATGTAATCAACACAATGGAACCAACTGAGTATGTATTTGCACCTTTTGTTAGTCTGAGTTTCTGTTAGCTACTTTGTTAGTCCTGAATCTATGAATATTCACATTTTTATCGCGTATATTTTATCACTATGTAAAAGGACAAATATATTATCAACCTTTTAGTGAGACAATGTGTAAACGGCTGAAACTACCAAGGTTTACTACTGAAGGAAGGGATTCACCTGAGTTCACCAAAAGTTCATGGCTGAGTATTTTTAAAAAACCAAGTGGAGCTGCTCGCGCCACTATTATGTTCAACCGAGAGGCCAAACGGTAAAAGAAATGACTGTCAAACTTATCACCTAGGGGTAAATATAAATCTATACAAATATCACCTGCATGCACATTACTTCTTTTACAATAACCAACTCCTGATCCATACTGTTAGTCATGAAAAAAATAACTATTGTGTACATAGAGGCCCTGTGTAAAAAGATAACTGCCAAGGAAAAGATCAAAAACATTTATTTCAAGGATTCAAAGTTTTTATGGTCATGTACAGTGTACAGTGCAGTTCTTATTTGATTAACTTGAATGTCTTCACAGACAAGACGATTAAACAAATAAAGCAGCGCAACATTACAGTAACTAACAACAAACAAAGCTCACGAGTACTATTACAATATTCATATCATTTATTTAAATTTAATTTTACCAAGTAAATTAATTGAAAAGCAGTTACCGCTTTACCTGCTTCTCGGGAGAAATAGCAGATATACAAACGTCATGTATGTAACTAAAATCTTAAGCCAATAAGGGCAAAGTTGTGTCGTAATGGAGGCGGATCCAGCCTGTGCAGCCTGCTAAGAGGTGCTGCCTGATGTGTCTTGCTCTCGCGGAGTTTTGGTACCATGTGACATGGTGACGTAATGCAACGGGCGATAAAAAATATAACCATGATGCATTGCGTCAGGACCAGAATGCATTGCTTTAAGCTAGCGCTGTATGTGGGTGCATGAAGTGGAAAGCACCCAATAATAAACATAACATTTTTTTAAAAATGTTTTCTTCACCGGTGCAGTGAATTTAAATAAAGAGCTATGATGGTGCTGCAAATGGCTTTGCATAGTAGTTAGTAGTAGCATTAGCCGCTGTTTGCGGCATTAGCTTTCTACAGTCCTTACAGATGGTTCGTGTTTTGTCTGTCTCCCTTTCGCCATTTATATTTTCCGCCGGGCACCCGAAATGCTGACACACAAAAGATTCAAAAGTGTCTGGGGTATCTACTATAGTAATTTAGTCAGATGCCGACATATTTACAGCAGCTCATTTGCAGCGCATTCGTGAAACGGCTTTTCGCTCCAACGAGAAATCTCGTCATGTTGTAATATCGCGAGATCTCGTGACACGCGTTTCACTCCCACTTCTTAGTAACAGTCATGATTTGATAAAGTGACAACCTGCGTAATAATTGGTAATACATAGAGTTTGCTATTGTTCAGGCTAGCAGACTGTTATGGCTTGAGGTTAATGGTGCCTGTTACTTGTGAATTTTCACATTTGCAGGGATCTTCTGCCTCGTGAACGTGAAACGGGTAATTATGCTAAAAGAAGAAAAAAGCAGAACTGCAATGTGTGTAAGGCTGGTGCTGATTTTTCAGTCTGAACACAGTAAAATTTATACAAATTACCTGTATTCAAACTTGTATTCTTTATATAGTTTGGTTAATTACTATTTAAAAGTTTTATCTGCGCTCCATTGTATAACTTATATTGGAGACTTGTATGTACTTTTCGATTGGAAATGGTTAGCTGTATACAGGGGCGCCGCTAAGGGGGGGAAAGTTGGGACAATTCTAAGGGCCCACGCCCTTTAGGGGCCCCCAGAGATCTGAATGGGTGTGATAGGGGGGCCCAACCTCATATTTTGTCATAGGGCCCAAAATTGCTAGCGGCGCCCCTGGCTGTATATACTTTGAATATTTTTATGATTAATTTCTTTGTTTATTTAATTTGGCAACAGATCTGCACTTTTAGCAGTATTGCTGTCAATTTTTGTGAAAGTTGTTACTAAATAAAACAAAAGAAGCAGACTTGTGTAAATCCTATATTGGTCGTGTATTCTTCCTGTAGCGTAGTGACAGCTTTTTGTACGGAAGCCGTGAACGGCTGTGCTTGCAAATATATTTTCTTCTGAATAATTAGAAGGATAAGCATATTTTGTCGCCGCCGCGAGATAGTCATGCCATACACAGCTCTGCTCGTTTTTGTACTGTAACCGTGTTACTTAATTTGCGAATCCATGAATTTAACGTTGACATTAAGTCAACATTGACATTGACAACGTTGACATTAAGTGTTGCACCTATCTAGTGTTTTACCGTGAAGGGCATGTTATATCTTGTCTCTAAGTCGCACTATGGTCCAGGGGAATGCTATGTCATATTAGAACATGTGTCGATGATGTGGCAATATAAATATTTTAGAATACTGTCAGTTTTAGTTTCAGAAATCCATCATTTGAGAAAAAAGGCCAGTCACGACAAATATATATGGAATATAACAACAGAGGTTAGCTGTATTTGTTTAAGTGTAAAGATGCACATAGAAACATGCATGAGCTCATCTGAGAATAAACTGAATGCAATGAAGATTTGTGACTCCTGCTGGAAAATGCGAATAGTGGCAGGGTCTTCAAGCAGTACATTTGTCTGAGAGTCAGTTAATATTAGGAAAGGCACCGTTTTTTTTTCAATGGCGCTAATTATCAAGAAGGAAATGGAGTACCCCAGTACCTGGTTTACGGGCACTGGAAGCTCCAGTATCAGTCAGACTTTCATGTAAGTATATGTGTGTTTAATGACTTGTGCATGTTTCATCTTTACCAGGGGCAGAGGGGAAACTCAATAAATAGCCTTCTCTCACACTTCCAGGCCTGCAGAACTGAGCATGTCCCCTGGTTTTGTGCATATGTCTGTAGGCTTTGAGTTTTTCCTATGGGGGCTTCAATTTCCTCCCAGAGTACAAATACGTGCAGATCAGTTGCATTGGGGAGTCCATACTGTGATGCTGAGTGGGTGTAGGAGGAGATTGAGAGATGAAACTCCGGATGATTTACTCCCTCGGCTAACTAACCAGAACAGGATCGTACCAATACCAAAATGATAAGTTTATAAATGTTTTTCACTACCCTGATTCATTCAGTTATTTCTGTTTGTTAATTCCATCCCCCAAGCAAATACATAAATAAACAAACAAATATTCAGGGGGAATGTGTCATAGGTGATAGAATCAGTGGATGAATCTAAAGAAAAAAAGTAATGATTTCTTTCTCTCCAAAACACAATGCACAAAACTCTTAAGTTAGGTAAGACATTGAAATTTTATGACAGTAGCATGATGCAGAGGAACAACAGAAGGAAAAATCTAACTAAACCTGAGTCAACTAGGACTAATTACACTAAATTAAGTGGAACACACAAAATACCTAAAACAACTTAATAAACAAGCAAGAAATATTACATTTGATTAACTATACTGATGCCTGAGGGAAGTTCTTGTGCATAATGCAGCAAGTATATACAGCTGCAGAGACACTACACATAGTGCAAATAAATTAAAAAGTATACAGTACACACACTGATTCCTGAAAAATCTAAATACCATGGAATACTAATGAAATACTGATGATGATGATAATAATAGAAATAATAATGAATTAGTTTAGGGTATTATGCAATTGACATGTACAATTAAAAAAGAAATTGCACCAGACATTTCCTGTGGCAAAGAAGGGTTGCTTTGTGCCACATTACTCAAGTCAATTCACTTTATTTTGTATAGTACATTTTCATAGCCTTACATTGTCTCAAAGCACTTTACTTTGTCCCTGCCCAATTGTCCCAGTGAGCAAGATCTAGCCTGAAAAATTAGAAAGCGACATTGGCAAGGATAAACTCAGTCATAGTAAGAAACCTTTGGAGGAACCAGAGTGAAAGGGGGAGCCCATCCTCCACAGGTCAGAAGTCACGTTAACAAAGTCCTGATTTATATGGTTTATATGGTTCAATTAGTTAAGTCCGGATGTAAATACAGAATAACTGGCAGCAGGGCACACAGGAAAGACGTAAACAGGCAGGAGGGCAGGCAGGAGGGTGGCACAGGCAGGACGTAATGGGCAGGAGGGCGGGCAGGCAGGGCAGCACAGGCAGCCAGAACTGTTTTGCCACTGCAGTTTGTTTTACAATTTCATCTGCATTTGTTCCCCCAAGGTATAACAGCAGCTAATTTATGAACATGCTGCTTTTCAGAAAAGAAGTTTAATTTCCAGGAGCATGACCAGTGCATACATTTAGTGTTGATGGTTCTTTGTAAAATGGATGTTCTGTACTTTTATTGATCTGTCCATCCATCCATCCATCCATCCATCCATCCATCCATTCATCCATTTTCTAACTACTTCTGATGAAGTTCCGGGTTATGAGGTATCCTGAAGCCCAGGCAATATGGGACAAACACACACATGCACACACATAGGGTATACCTATCCTTATGGGGCCCGCTCATTGACTTCTATTGGATAAATGCTAACGCTAACTATGACAATCTTAACCCCCACCCTGCCCTAACCATAACCATAAGTAACCAAGCAAAATAAAAGAGGTTTTGCATTTTTAGTTTTTCCACAGCAGTCACAGATTTTTATAAAATAGAGTTTTCCTGGTTTTCAGTTTCGTGGTCCCCATAAGGGAAAAAAAAAACAGGTATTTATCACGCTATGGGGTAGGATAGGTATACCCGCTCGCACACACACACACAGACATGCACACAAATGGATAGATCACCACAGTTACTATGGATGTCGATCCTGCAATAATGAGACAGAACTATCATACTTAACAGGATCATATCCCTAGTTCTACATATGCATAATTATATTTAAAAAAGATCCCACGCACCTAGCACATGAGATGTTTGAACTTCTGCCCTCTGGTAAACGTTACCGCAGTATGCATTGCAGAACAACCAGATTTAATAAGAGCTTCTAACCCCAAAGCCATCAGAATACTAAATGCTAATGAACATACGTTTATGTGAAACCCTACTCTCTCTTACTCTCTGTGCACTTTATTACCACAACTGGTATTAAGTTTACTTTTTATTTATACAGTATAGTGCAATAATATAATCACGATTTGTGTGTGAGTGTGCCCTGTGATGGGCTGCCCCCCATCCTGGATTGTTCCCTGCCTCGTGCCCATTCCACATTCCGGGATAGGTTCCGGACCACCCGCGACCCAGTAGGATAAGCAGTTTGGAAAATGGATGGATGGATATAACTAACATAAGACAGACATTACACCTAACAAACAATAAACACGAAATAAAGGAGTGGATACAAAAAAAATGTAATGCAATGACCAGATTTAACACCTGGATTATGTCCCCCCTTAGTCTCCTTTGCTCGAGGCTAAACAGATTCAGCTCAGCTAACCTCTCCTCATTAAACATTCCTCTAAGACCAGGAATCATTCTCCCAGCCAAGCAAGCCTGAGTCCGGCTTCCACTCCCCCGATCCCCAGCAATGTTAACTTGGAAGGGCGTATTCTGTATGCACAACTGAGACAACCCAGGTGGAGCTTATCGGCTGGCAAAATTGCCTTCAGGTATCACCCACCCTAGTGAGAGTCCAAGCTAGGGCCGTTCTCAGAACTCACCCTAAACGAAGTCCTGCTCAAAAGTTGTAATGACCGCCTGAGGTACCTGTCAGCCTTGCCCGTAATGAGTCAGTGGGTGTAGCCGGGCTGACACGCTTTTGGGCATCCAATTGCTGAGAACTCCCCTTCGGTTCTGACAAACTGTACGATCACAAGCAGTGACAGCAGAGCCACAGACAAGCTCAACCAACAGAGAGCGAATGGTAAGCACCCAGCACCCGAAGGGCTCAACTGATCACATCCAAACGACTTCCTGATGGGATTGTGTACGTAACTGGTTTACTGTTGTTAATAGTGGTTGAACTTCTATGCAAGTCCCCTTGTTGGGGGAGATGGAATGAATGAAAGCATAAGGTGAAATAAAACCTAAAATAAATCAAAAAGGTTAAACGGGAATCAAACCAAATGAATTGTGTTTCTTATTCAATTGTAAACATCAATTAGTTATGCAACAATAACCTAATTGGATGTTAATGTATTGTGATCAAACTGATTTAGTCTGTGAAGTTGATTCCTGCTTTCAGGCAAGAACCTGTGTGTCCAATTATGCGTGTTGTATCACCGCAGTTGACCACCAGAGACCCAACTCAGATGTTGTTAACCTACTATGGCAGACCACTAGAGGTGCAATTTCAATGGAGTGGCACTGCTATGGCTTGCCACTAGAAGCGCAATTTCAAAATTGAGTGGTAGTTCTATGCCTGACCACTAGAAGCGCAATTTCGAAATGGAGTGGTAGTTCTATGCCTGACCACCGGGGGCGCAATATCGAAATGGAGTTGTAGTTCTATGCCTGACCACTGGAGGCGCGATTTTGAAATGGAGTGGTAGTTCTATGCCTGACCACTGGAGGCGCAATTTCGAACTGGAGTGGTAGTTCTATGCCTGACCACCGGGGGCGCAATATCGAAATGGAGTGGTACTTCTATGCCTGACCACCGGGGGCGCAATATCGAAATGGAGTGGTAGTTCTATGCCTGACCACCGGGGGCGCAATTTCGAAATGGAGTGGTAGTTCTATGCCTGACCACTAGAGGCACGATTTCGAAATGGAATAGTAGTTCTATGCCTGACCACTAGAGGCGCGATTTCGAAATGGAGTAGTAGTTCTATGGCTTGTCACTAGAAGCGCAATTTCAAAATTGAGTGGTAGTTCTATGCCTGACCACTAGAAGCGCAATTTCGAAATGGAGTGGTAGTTCTATGCCTGACCACCGGGGGCGCAATATCGAAATGGAGTGGTAGTTCTATGCCTGACCACTAGAGGCGCGATTTCGAAATGGAGTAGTACTTCTATGGCTTGCCACTAGAAGCGCAATTTCAAAATTGAGTGGTAGTTCTATGCCTGACCACTAGAAGCCCAATTTCGAAATGGAGTGGTAGTTCTATGCCTGACCACCGGGGGCGCAATATCGAAATGGAGTGGTAGTTCTATGCCTGACCACTAGAGGCGCGATTTCGAAATGGAGTGGTAGTTCTATGCCTGACCACTAGAGGCGCAATTTCGAACTGGAGTGGTAGTTCTATGCCTGACCACCGGGGGCGCAATATCGAAATGGAGTGGTAGTTCTATGCCTGACCACCGGGGGCGCAATATCAAAATGGAGTGGTAGTTCTATGCCTGGCCACTAGAGGCGCAATATCGAAATTGAGTGGTAGTTCTATGCCGGGCCACTAGAGGCGCAATTTCGAAATGGAGTGGTAGTTCTATGCCTGACCACTAGAGGCACGATTTCGAAATGGAATAGTAGTTCTATGCCTGACCACTAGAGGCGCGATTTCGAAATGGAGTAGTAGTTCTATGGCTTGTCACTAGAAGCGCAATTTCAAAATTGAGTGGTAGTTCTATGCCTGACCACTAGAAGCGCAATTTCGAAATGAAGTGGTAGTTCTATGCCTGACCACCGGGGGCGCAATATCGAAATGGAGTGGTAGTTCTATGCCTGACCACTAGAGGCGCGATTTCGAAATGGAGTAGTACTTCTATGGCTTGCCACTAGAAGCGCAATTTCAAAATTGAGTGGTAGTTCTATGCCTGACCACTAGAAGCCCAATTTCGAAATGGAGTGGTAGTTCTATGCCTGACCACCGGGGGCGCAATATCGAAATGGAGTGGTAGTTCTATGCCTGACCACTAGAAGCGCGATTTCGAAATGGAGTGGTAGTTCTATGCCTGACCACTAGAGGCGCAATTTCGAACTGGAGTGGTAGTTCTATGCCTGACCACCGGGGGCGCAATATCGAAATGGAGTGGTAGTTCTATGCCTGACCACCGGGGGCGCAATATCAAAATGGAGTGGTAGTTCTATGCCTGGCCACTAGAGGCGCAATATCGAAATTGAGTGGTAGTTCTATGCCTGGCCACTAGAGGCGCAATTTCGAAATGGAGTGGTAGTTCTATGCCTGACCACTAGAGGTAACCAAAGATATAGCTAGGCGGTTGCCGACGCTAGATGAGTGACACACACATTTAATGCATGCGCATGCTGCTTGTGGCCTTCTTCTGTGCCTTGCACAGTATAAAACCCCTTAAAACAATTACTGAAGCGAGACGGCGCACGCGTTACGGCGACAGATTTAAATTGTGAGTGCACTATATCTCGTCGCAAATGGTGCTTAACCACGGCGGGTCTCAAGCACAGGAGACTCCCAATTTCTAAATGACACACACTTGGCTCACAGCGCAAAGTTGTGTTAAACTTGCTTTGTCTAAAGCAGGCACACACATACGAGTATGATCCTGATAGGTAACTAAGCTATCGGTCTTATGTCCAAGCGCAACATAATTTAGGTTAGAACCTCATAACAAGTATTCCCGTTCGCTAATAGAGAGATCTCTCCCAGGATATATAGAAACGGAGACACTCGTCCGAATTGAACCTGGAAACAAAGCGCTACATCTGAGAATCTCGTCAGACATAGGGTTAAAGTTTACTGCAGTTTAATACGAAAGAACTACAATGAAATCACCGAAAATAAAACAAAATAATATAACTACTAATAATAGAAATAAAAATAACTATAATAAGCCCATATGATCCCGCTTAAATGCCTTCAGATTGCCATGAGTGCGACTTTTGCAACCAGTTGACAGTAGCGCTTCTTCACTGCACGTTCGGTCATAAAAAGTTTAAATTGTGTGCTCAGAATAAGTTTAAACCTTGTGCCTTGTGATTATTAACCAATTTTTATGCTGAATGGTCGGCTCAAACTCAATTGCGAAACACCGTGAGTCTGTTAATGTGTGACTTAAATGGAACTCATTAATAACCAGTATCACGTAATAACCTGGGTTAGAATAGAAGGCTTGTCCAACGAGCTGCGTCACCAGGTAATGTAAACGATCGGTAGCGAAGCTCCCCTCACGGCCAATGAGAGAGAGTCTCGCGATATTTCAGGCGAATTTGAGGTTTCAGAGCGTAGATCGCACAGGCAGGGATTCTTGTGAGCACTCAATGAACGGAGGCTGAAGTTGTGTAAAAGACATGCATTTATTCCTATAACTAACATAAGACAGACATTACACCTAACAAACAATAAACACGAAATAACGGAGTGGACACAAACAATGTAATCATGAAAATGCAATGACCAGATTTAAAATGAGTAACCTTAAAAGGGAAAATACTGTTCTGCAAAGCAAGCAATTTGTGGAAATACTGTCCTAAAGTAATATAGCAGGTGAATAGGAGTTTAGGTTGTTATAAATGAAAGGAAGTTTGTTTACTTGGTTGCAGAGTGGGGGGGGGGGGGGGTCTTGGCAGTTGGTTGCGGAGGCTGATGAGCTGATGGGTGATGGCACTCAGGGAGGCGCGGTGTTTGCAGCGGTTGTTGGAGTGGAGCCCCTCTGATTCCCTCTCCTGGTGAAGCTTGGGCTTGGTTGCAGTTCTCTGTCCAGCTGGGTCTTCACTGATAGGCTTCAGGAGGGCTTCTTGTGGGCTTCTCTTCTCTTGGGCTGATGTTCTCTGCCTCTCTTCGTGCTGATGGTCTTTTGTTTTCTCCTCCCTTCTGTTTCTCCTCTCCTGGCTTTGTTCTGAGGTGCCAGGTTTTATAGTGTAAAGTTCGTGAATAGGAGTGACCAGGAATTCGACTCCTGGACCAATGGCTGACCATCCATTTGGCGGGCTTTCGGAAGGGGGTCTGTATCAGTCCTTTTGAGATTTATGACCAGAGTGATTTCCCTTGTATTGATGATTTTCGTTAGGCTGGTGTAACTTTTGATATATTCACTTTCGTGGTAACCACTGACCAGATTTGGAAACTGGAGTGATTTTCCATCGGTTTGATACCAAACATGCCATAGCAGCCTAGCGGTTCACACCTCATACCATCTGTAATGATTAATTAATGATTACTTATATTATGTCGTTATGTTATATTACTCACACCTTATTTTATGCCTCACAATCTATATAATTGTAAATATACTGTGTAGCTGCTGGCGCGTTCCAAACTAAATCTCATTGTACTTACAATGTCAATAAAAACATCCATCCATCCATCTAGGCAGGCCAGTGTCGCCTCCATCCTTCCTGAAGTCAGTGATTCCTTTGTCTTTGTGCTGTTTAGTGCCAAATTGTTTGCTGAACTCCAACCTATCAGTTTCTGGACCTCATCTCTGTAAGCTGACTCATAAGAACCAAAGAGATTTACAAATGAGAGGAGGCCATTCGGCCCATCAAGCTCCTTTGAGGAGAACTTAGCTAATAGCTCAAAAATCTTATCTAGCTCTGATTTAAAAGAACCCAGGGTTTTAGCTTGTGTTACAATAACAGGAAGACTATTCCATACTCTAACTACACGCTGTGTACAGAAATGCTTCATCAAATTCGTTTTAAAATGTTCTCCAGCTAATTTCCACTTATGGCCACGAGTTCTGGTATTTAAACTAACATTGAAATAGCCATTTGGCTGAACAGCATCCAGACCTGTTAGAATCTTAAACACCTGGATTATGTCCCCCCTTAGTCTCCTTTGCTCGAGGCTAAACAGATTCAGCTCAGCTAACCTCTCCTCATTAGACATTCCTCTAAGACCAGGAATCATTCTCGTTGCCCTACGTTGCACCTTTTCCAAGGCAGCAATGTCCTTCTTAAGGTATGGTAACCAAACCCGCACACAATATTCTAGGTGGGGTCTTACCAAGGAATTATATTATCGTAGCATCACTTGCCTTGTCTTAAACTCCACACACCTAGAGATGCAATGTGCCTTCTCGCGTGGTGTTCCTGCAGAGGGAGTCTGTGAGTGCTGGAGATTGGGGGAGGGGGCAGTGTGGCTATGTCTGCTCTGTGTTCCTCCAGACGAGCAAAGAAGCTGTTTAGCTCCTTTGCTAAAAGGGCGTTGCTGTTAACAGTGACGGTGTTGTTGCCTTTGAAGTTTGTAATGTGTTGTATTCCCTGCCACACCCACTGTGGGTTGTTGTATGTGAAGTAGACCTCTATTTTCTGTTTCTCTGCCTGCCTGGCAACCTTGATGCCCCTATTCAGGTTAGCTCTGGCTGCACTCTGTGTTCTTGACTGCGCTGTCTTGTCCTGTAGTATTGTATTGTTGCTCTTGTGTTTATCTTGCACTTTCTCCCTCTGTTTGTGCTCCTTTCACTCTGTATAGTTCTATCTTGCCCGCACTTGTGTCATCTTGTGTTGTTTCTGTTTTTCTTCTTTGTGTTGCACCGTGGTCCAGGAGGAACAATGTTTCCTTTCACTGTGTACTGTGTATATTGCTGAAATAACAATAAACCCACTTGACCACCTGCCTCAATTCATCCTGAAGAGTTTTCCAATGTTGTTCAAAGGTCTGTTTGTTTCGAGTGAAGGACACGCCCCTGGACGTGCTGGATAAGGGGACCACAGATCAGTGTCCTCAGTCCTGCTTCTCCCTTCAAAGCTGAGAGGAAGATGACCCGCCTGCTGCTTCTGGTTTTGGCTTATGGAGCTCTGCTTATCTCCACAGAGGCCCAGCAAGATTACCACAGTCTCCCTGCACTCACAAGACGGCCATTAAACTCGCAGTCGAAAATGCTCATCAAGGAACCCGTCAGCACATGAATTTCTATAACATCCAGGGCCGTCCGAAGGTAACTGCTGAGAAAGTGTTTACAAAAGTGTGAAACTTTCATCATCTGCAAGCTGAACTAATGAGTATCACATTGATTTTGATGTTTTAATTTCAATGCATATGATGCTTAATGTCTCTTCACAATGAAAGTGATGGTTGTATATCTCAGCCCTGGTCAATTTTACCTTCTCACAGTTTCTCTCTGAATCTGCTGCAGTCAAGTCTGTGACAGTTTGCCATTTTTTGGGTGATTATTGTTTGTTATATTGCCTTTAAAACAGTTGTAGGCAATTTTGTATATAACGTGTTTATGTGATTTAGATCAGCAGTGAATACATTGACATTGAGATTCTCTTGAGAGCAACAAAATGTCCAAAGTCAACTGCAACAGACCATCGGGCTGACTGTATTTTCATGGACAAGAGGGTAAGTAAAGAGTCACTGTGACTGTGAGCATTGGACATATCAGTTAGCAAATTAATTTAGGTTCATGTTAACTTTTTTGATGCCCTGCGGGGGAAAGTTAGCCAACAATAAAGTAACAAATACATAGGTGGCCTCAAAGAGCCAGTTCCTTCACCTTATTCTCAAATTTTAGTAGGTTTACAGGCTTAAAGGCTGGATTACCAGGCAGAAGCAAATGCTAATCATCTGAGGGGTGACCTGTAGATTATGCTTCGAGCTATGAACCCTAGCTGGCCTTATTTAAAGACCTGTGGGCTGTACTACAAAGCGGGTTTTACATACCCAGAGTTAACTCAATCGAGCCAGGTTAACTAAAACTCATTGTTGAAATCAGCCTTAAATGGCAGTGTGGTGTTTTGTGGTGAAAGGGCAGGACTTAACTCTTGTTTTAATTAGAAAGCCAGTAATTAAACCTGGTCAGAGCAGGGTAGATGTGCAGTGTGAATTACCCTTTAAATTTACCTCTTTAAATAGTGAACTACAGGACCACTTAGCTTGATCGGAGGACAGTATTTTAATACAGAGCAGTGTTCAGTTAAACGGGATTTGTTGTTCATACTTTTAGATGAACTTGCTTTGTATAATATAGCCTTATGGTGACCCTGCTTTGGAAGCTCTTTCCTCTAAAATTGTTCTGTGTCATTAAACCCTGCACTCCAGCAGCTCTGCCTTAAATCATTAGATATATCTTTACTACACCTTCTCTCACTGTATTTATTGCCCACCACTCTTTAAATACTGTTTTTGTGTGTCTGTGTGTTTTTGCAGCCATTCATTAACTGTAGAGTTTGCAGCAGACGGTCTGGTAATGATCTTACACATCCATAAAATGACTGTGTACCAAACAAGAAAGTGGATGAAGTAAGTGTAGAGAGTCTTAGCATTATGGAAATGTAACAGGTGTGTGAATTGTGTCTAAACATGTGGTTAAACTTTGATTGTGTTTGTACATGCAAAAATTTGATCAGAGTACTGTTTATTAATGACAATGTTACTTTTAATCTGAACAACAGTGGCAGCACCAAGGAAAAGCTTGGGGGGGGGGGGGCTCTAGCTCCTCCTCCAATGACCATAGTACCCCCACAGCACCCCCAAAATATTGGTTTCATTTTTTCTTTAACTATCTGTAAAATCTGTATATTGTGTAAGACATTTTTGCGGTTTTTACAGCATACTTGTAGTGTATTTTTTCTTCAAAGTACACATAGAGGCTCTGTGAGCTAGACGTTAGAATTTCATATTTTATCCTATTTTATCCATGCTGTAGCTTATCGTGCTGTGTGCTTCTATACACCATCTACATAAGCTGAAAAGCTAAAGCACCCGGTCTAAATAATCTCACTCCCCTATAGCACCTGTAGCATTAAGTCACTGGCGCTGCCACTGCTGAATAAACGACTCCAATCTGACTAAACCGCTTAACTTTTCCTCCCCATGTTACATTTCAGGACAAACGACGTAATATGTGTCCTTCTGATAAACCTCTTCTCAGACCTAAAACTGCCTTGGCTTCCAAGGACACTAAAGAAGCTGAAGGAGACCGTCTGACTGTTTCTGATGGCTGATGGTCCTGCAATGTGGACCAGAGGAGGAAACTGGGAGGGAAAATGCTTTGCTTTATATCATGCCCACCCAAAGCCCCCAGTGAGTAAGCCATAGGCGCCGATAGGATGGAAAAACTCCCAAGAAGGAAGAAACCTTGGGAGGGACCAAACTCAAAGGGGGAGCCCATCCTCCTGGGGCCGGCAAAGTGTAGGTGCAGGATCACAAAAAAACTTGACGAGAGAAACGAGAGAATTCGACTGTCCCTCACAAAAACTGTAAAGTTTTAGTGGCTAAATTGCTTTTTCTATGCCTTTTCAAACAGGAGGAGATTTGTTTGGCTATACGTAGAAATTTTCTATACAATTTAGACAGCACAGAATCATTAACCTACTTTAATGCATTTATTAATACAACCACATATTTCACACATTTTGACATCAGTCATGCAGTGAAGATACAGTCTCTTTATTTCTTGACGCCAACCCTCCCCATTAATCCGGGCTTGGGACCGACACCTAGTTGAGCTGGCTTTCTCCCTTAAGTGGCTGGGTTAGGCTAAACTATGCACATATTTATGAAGACTACTATAAATTTATAAAGACCTCCCTAAATATGTAGTCTAACAAAACGCAGTTTAAAGAAGGTAGCCTACCTGGTAAACAAAGAAATTAAAAGGCCCACAGCATATAATCGGGCTATATCCAAGCAGTTTTTAAGAACGTAACCTACATGGCGAAATTGAATTACTTTCTGGACCAACAAACGCAACCAGACATGAACATTATGCACCTTCCTAGTCTTGATGTATGTCGTCATACAGATGAGGACGTTAAGGCAGCCTTTAGGTCCGACCCATCATGCACTGCAGTTTTTTGCAAATTCCTCAGATGGAAAACCATTAAATACCTCTTCTATTACCTTATATTACCTTATATTCATGTAATAAATATACAAATATCAATTAGTTGGAAATCAGCCAGACAGACGTAATTACTACAAATGGTTTCCACTGTATTTGTGACTCTGAGTGCCGCAGGCTTGGATGCAGTGCCGCACCATTTTGGGCATGCACTGGCATGCACTGGCCAATCATGTAGCACTTCTCTCATAAATATTAATGAGACATCACCTACCACCCTGCAAAAAAGAAATTTGCCGCTCGTCCCCCTGCACATGAACCAACATGGCTGTCTCAACCAGCGGAGCTCCGGAGCCTCTGGAGAAACACGCGGCAAAAAAGGCTCGCATACGGTCTTCCAGAGTTTGGGAATACTTCAGTCATGACACCTTTTCTGCGCCTCTACTGTAGCTGGCGTTAATGACGCTGTTTCAGCCATTTTATATTTTCTGTTTACTTATTCTGTCATGTAAGACTGAGACAAATTATCGTTTACGACTATTCTTACACACTGTAGCCTGACTTGCTGACTTAAGTAAGCTTAACTATAAGCTACCTTTGCTAGTGTTTGTGAATAACATGTTTCTCTAGTTATGAAATTATTCCATGTTTTAGCATCTGTTTCAACATTAAAGTCAAATTGGTATATTGAAATATGTAAAAACTATTGAACTATTAGCTTAAGTCTAACATAGAAAATCCTACTGAATCTCTTAAGATTTTCCTTTTTTGTTAATGCACTAATGTTTAAGAAGTGTCTTAAATTGAATTTCAGATTTGTGTGTGGGTGGGAGTGGGTGAATTGTATTAAATTCATACATTCATTCTTTTGGCTCAGACATTACTGACCTAAAACAAATTGAGGCATTGGGTAAGTGCTTAAATTAGCTACTAAATGGCAAAAAATATTCTAAATATCACATTTTCCATTCTTCGGTATAATTTTAATGAATCACCTATGCTGCCAAACATTAACGCATAGATTGTCACAACACTCTATGTTTTAGTTCTTCTTTATGTGTATAGGACGGTGTGATGGTTCTGGTGGTGGGTGTGGCCGACGCTGCTCGCGATGTTTGGCTATGCTGCAGTCCCAGGGACCAAGTTGGAACACATTTCCACCTTCAAGCTTAGGTGGAAAAACGGCACCGAGACCCAGCAGCAGGACAACTTCTTGTCCAGACAACCAGCCCTGCTTCATCATTGAAGTAAGCCCTGTGAACAGGAGCGAGATGTACTTCTGCAGTGGATGTTATAGCGGAAAGAACATCCCCATCCTCACGTCTGCCGGAGTGCCCCCTCAAGTGGGTGTGTGACTTAACTCGATGGATGAATTGGACAGAATGTACTGTTACTAGAGGTCGACCGATATGGGTTTTTCAAGTCAAGGGTCAGGCGATGGCCGATATATGCTGCTGATTTTTTTTGGCCGATAATTGGACGTTTTCCCCTCTATTTGCATGGTAAAATATCACACTAATAATAACAAACGATACACAAAATTTCTCAATTTAGCATTTATTGAATACTCAACTTGGAAACAATAACACATTTATAAACAATAAAAATAGCAGCATCAGAATCTCTGTTAGTGCACAATATAGCAGCAAACTCCTCATGTTTGACGGAAGGAAATTTGTAAACAATACAAAAAGGAATAAGCATGTTATCTTTAGTTGTAATCCCACTTCCAGTCCCTGAGTCTTACTCACCACACTCATACTTCACAGCAAACAGACAGCAGTTAATTAACCAGAAGAGAAAAATGCAAAAACACAACAGAACTTGTAAATAATAACAAACTAATAGACAATAAAAATAGCAGCATCAGAATCTCTATTAGTGCCAAATATAGCAGCAAACTCCTCATGTCTGACGGAAGGAAAATTTGTAAATACACAAAGGAATGAGCACATCTTCAGTTTTAATCCCATTTCCAGTCCCTGAGTCTTCCTCATCCCACAAGCAGGCAAGGCATGTCACCCCGGTTGTGTGACACTTATTTTATATAATAAAATAAGTGCCCCCTGCGGCCCCAGAGCCCGAGCAGCCGTCTCCGCTGCCTGCAGCTACCGCGCCCACGTCCGAGGCGCTTTCCCTGCCTGCAGCTCCCGGGCAGGCGCTCCCTCTGCAGCCTGCAGCTCCAGTCCCTGGCCCCACTCCAGTCCCTTCTCCCCCTGTGACTCTGGTACCCTCACCCCGACGAGCCCGACCCCGGCCGCAGGTCCTTATGTCTGTGTCCCATAAGGGGAGAGGACACAGACGCACGGCTGGGGTCCCACCCGCCCAGCCCCCTGGCTCGCCCTCCCTCGCCGGCGCTAGGGCTTGGTCGGCACCTGCGGGTCCTGGCCCTCCGGGTCGGCTGTCGTCTGCGGGTCCCCCTCCGCGGCCTCGTCGCCCTGCCTCGGTCCCTCCTCCGGCGTCTTATCGGTTGCCTGCGGGCCCCCCGACGGCGGCTCCTCATTCGCCTGCTGGTCCTCCCGCTCTGGCGTGTCGGAGGACGTCGCCGTCTGCTGCGGCTCCCCCTCTCTCCTTGCCCTCGCCAGGGTCCCTTCCAGCTCCTTCGTCCCCTTCCCTGGTCTCCCCTCCGACTCCCTCCTTCGTCCCTGCGTCTGTCCCTCACCCCGTCTCCTCGGCCCCTCCGGCTCCGGCCTCCCGGCCGCCTGCAGCCCTTCCGGCTGCCTCCCGTCGCCCGCTGGGTCTCCCTCGGGCTCCTCTTGGTTCCCCCTCCTTCTCTCCCTGGCCTCCCGTCTTTGTCCCTCCTGCCTCTGCTCCCCCTCGCTTTGTTCCTCCTGTCTCTGTCCCTCCTCTCTTTGTCCCTCGTCCCTCTGGCTTCTGCTCCTCTTTCCCCGATGTTCCCTTCGTTCACTCCCGGTCCTTTTGTCCTGCCTGTTCCCTCCGTGTCCCCCTTTCTGATCTGTTTCTCTGCCTTTCCTGTCTTATGTCAAGTCTTGTCCTGGCTCCTTCCCCTGTGCCAGTTCTGTCTGTCCGTTCTGTTCCCTGTCCCTCATTAATGAGGTTTTATATAGATATACATATATGCCCGGCTTGTCCGCTCCTCGTGTGTGCCACGCCCCCTGATTACCCACGTGTGCTTCCCTGATCGTCTCCTGCTTTGCCCGATTACTTTGATTAGTCATGACCTATTTTAAGTCCTGGTCTTACCTGTTTGCCCTGTCCGTCATTGTAGTTTGTCAATGCCTGCGTTCCGTCCTGCTCTACCCGCTCCGTTTCCCCGATTAAAGACCCGTTTTCACAAACACAAAAAAAACTATATGTATACATATACATACACTGAACAAAAATATAAACGCAACACTTTTGTTTTTGCTCCCATTTTTCATGAGATGGACTTAAAGATCTACAATTCATTCCAGATACACAATATTACCATTTCTCTCAAACATTTCTCACAAATCAGTCTAAATGTGTGATAGTGAGCACTTCTGCTTTGCTGAGATAATCCATCCCACCTCACAGGTGTGCCACATCAAGATGCTGATCTGACATCATGGGTAGTGCACAGGTGTACCTTATACTGCCCACAATAAAAGGCCACCCTGGAATGTGCAGTTTTGTCTCACAGCAAAATGCCACAGATGCCACAAGCATTGAGGGAGCGTGCAATTGGCATGCTGACAGCAGGAATGTCAACCAGATCTGTTGCTCGTGCATTGAATGTTCATTTCTCAACCATAAGCCGTCTCCAAAGGCGTTTCAGAGAATATGGCAGTACATCCAACCGGCCTCACAACCGCAGACCACGTGTAACCACACCAGCCCAGGACCTCCACATCCAGCAGGTTCACCTCCAAGATCGTCTGAGACCAGCCACTCAGACAGATGATGCACGGCCCCATGTTGCAAGGATCTGTACACAGTTCTTGGAAGCTGAAAATGTCCCAGTTCTTGCATGGCCAGCATACTCACCGGACATGTCACCCGTTGAGCATGTTTGGGATGTGCTTGACCGGCGTATACGACAGCGTGTACCAGTTCCCACTAATATCCAACAACTTCGCACAGCCATTGAAGAGGAGTGGACCAACATTCCACAGGCCACAATTGACAATCTGATAAACTCTATGCGAAGAAGATGTGTTGCATTGTATGAGGCAAATGGTGGTCACACCAGATACTGACCGGTTCTGAGTCCCCAGACCCCCAATAAAGCAAAAAACTGCACATTCCAGGGTGGCCTTTTATTGTGGGCAGTATAAGGTACACCTGTGCACTACCCATGATGTCAGATCAGCATCTTGATGTGGCACACCTGTGAGGTGGGATGGATTATCTCAGCAAAGCAGAAGTGCTCACTATCACACATTTAGACTGATTTGTGAGAAATGTTTGAGAGAAATGGTAATATTGTGTATCTGGAATGAATTGTAGGTCTTTAAGTCCATCTCATGAAAAATGGGAGCAGAAACAAGAGTGTTGCGTTTATATTTTTGTTCAGTATATATATTTATGGGTGTATCGAGACTAGATGGTCAGTATGGATAACTAAGGTGCACTAAAACTGGGTGAGCAGGCAAGGCATGTCACCCAGGTTGTGTGACAATTATTTTATATAAATGTATATATGTATATATATATTCCATCCACCATCCCTCCTTTACGGAGAACTGCGTTATTTTTATTGTCCATTACGAAAAAAATAAAAAAACTATATATATATATATATATATATACATATATATTTATGGGTGTATCGAGACTAGTTGGTCATTATGGATAACTAAGTTGCACTAAAATTGGGTGAGCAGGCAAAGCATGTCACCCAGGTTGTGTGACAATTATTTTATATATATGTATGTATATATTCCATCCACCATCCCTCCTTTACGGAGAACTGCGTTATTTTTCTTTTCTATTGCTAATAAAAAAACTATATATATGTACATATATATATATATATATATATATGGGTGTATCGAGACTAGATGGTCAGTATGGATAACTAAGGTGCACTAAAATTGGGTGAGCAGGCAAGGCATGTCACCCAGGTTGTGTGACAATAATTTTATATATATGTATATATATATTCCATCCACTATCCCTCCTTTATGGAGAACTGCGTTATTTTTATTGTCTATTGCAAAAAAAAACACAAAAAAACTATATATATATATATATATACACATATATATTTATGGGTGTATCGAGACTAGTTGGTCATTATGGATAACTAAGGTGCACTAAAATTGGGTGAGCAGGCAAGGCATGTCACCCCAGTTGTGTGACAATTATTTTATATAAATGTATATATATATTCCCTCCACCACCCCTCCTTTACGGAGGACTGCTTTATTTTTAATATCCATTGCGAAAAAAAAACACAAGAAAAAGAAAAAATATCTATATATATATATACATATATATATATATATATATATATATATATATATATATATATATATGGGTGTGTCGAGACTAGATGGTCAGTATGGATAACTGAGGTGCACTAAAATTGGGTGAGCAGGCAAGGCATGTCACCCAGGTTGTGTGACAATTATTTTATATATATGCATATACATATTCCATCCACCATCCCTCCTTTATGGAGAACTGCGTTATTTTTATTGTCTATTGCAAAAAAAAAACAGAAAAACTATATATATATATATATATATATATACATATATATTCATGGGTGTATCGAGACTAGATGGTCATTATGGATAACTAAAGTGCACTAAAATTGGGTGAGCAGGCAAGGCATGTCACCCAGGTTGTGTGACAATTATTTTATATAAATGTATATATATATATATATATTCCATCCACCATCCCTCCTTTACGGAGAACTGCGTTATTTTTCTTTTCTATTGCTAATAAAAAAACTATATATATATACATATATATTTATGGGTGTATCGAGACTAGATGGTCATTATGAATAACTAAGGTGCACTAAAATTGGGTGAGCAGGCAAGGCATGTCACCCCGGTTGTGTGACAATTATTTTATATATATATTCCATCCACCATCCCTCCTTTACGGAGGACTGCTTTATTTTTAATATCCATTGCGAAAAAAAAACACAAGAAAAAGAAAAAATATCTATATATATATACATATATATATATATATATATATATATATATATATATATATGGGTGTGTCGAGACTAGATGGTCAGTATGGATAACTAAAGTGCACTAAAATTGGGTGAGCAGGCAAGGCATGTCACCCAGGTTGTGTGACAATTATTTTATATAAATGTATATATATATATATATATATATATATATATATATATATATATATATATATATATATATATATATATTCCATCCACCATCCCTCCTTTACGGAGAACTGCGTTATTTTTCTTTTCTATTGCTAATAAAAAAACTATATATATGTACATATATATATATATATATATATGGGTGTATCGAGACTAGTTGGTCATTATGGATAACTAAGTTGCACTAAAATTGGGTGAGCAGGCAAGGCATGTCACCCAGGTTGTGTGACAATTATTTTATATATATATGTATATATATATTCCCTCCACCACCCCTCCTTTACGGAGGACTGCTTTATTTTTAATATCCATTGCGAAAAAAAAACACAAGAAAAAGAAAAAATATCTATATATATATACATATATATATATATATATATATATATATATATATATATATGGGTGTGTCGAGACTAGATGATCAGTATGGATAACTAAAGTGCACTAAAATTGGGTGAGCAGGCAAGGCATGTCACCCAGGTTGTGTGACAATTATTTTATATAAATGTATATATATATATATATATATATATATATATATATATATATATATATATATATATATATATATTCCATCCACCATCCCTCCTTTACGGAGAACTGCGTTATTTTTCTTTTCTATTGCTAATAAAAAAACTATATATATGTACATATATATATATATATATATGGGTGTATCGAGACTAGTTGGTCATTATGGATAACTAAGTTGCACTAAAATTGGGTGAGCAGGCAAGGCATGTCACCCAGGTTGTGTGACAATTATTTTATATATATATGTATATATATATTCCCTCCACCACCCCTCCTTTACGGAGGACTGCTTTATTTTTAATATCCATTGCGAAAAAAAAACACAAGAAAAAGAAAAAATATCTATATATATACATATATATATATATATATATATATATATATATATATATATATATATATATATATATATATATATATATATATATATATGGGTGTGTCGAGACTAGATGGTCAGTATGGATAACTAAGGTGCACTAAAATTGGGTGAGCAGGCAAGGCATGTCACCCAGGTTGTGTGACAATTATTTTATATATATGCATATACATATTCCATCCACCATCCCTCCTTTACGGAGAACTGCGTTATTTTTATTGTCTATTGCAAAAAAAAAACAGAAAAACTATATATATATATATATATATATATATATATATATATATATATATATATATATATATATATATATATATATATATATATATACATATATATTCATGGGTGTATCGAGACTAGATGGTCATTATGGATAACTAAAGTGCACTAAAATTGGGTGAGCAGGCAAGGCATGTCACCCAGGTTGTGTGACAATTATTTTATATAAATGTATATATATATATATATATATTCCATCCACCATCCCTCCTTTACGGAGAACTGCGTTATTTTTCTTTTCTATTGCTAATAAAAAAACTATATATATATGTACATATATATATATATATATATGGGTGTATCGAGACTAGTTGGTCATTATGGATAACTAAGTTGCACTAAAATTGGGTGAGCAGGCAAGGCATGTCACCCAAGTTGTGTGACAATTATTTTATATATATGTATATATATATTCCATCCACCATCCCTCCTTTATGGAGAACTGCGTTATTTTTATTGTCTATTGCAAAAAAAAAACAAAAAAAACTATATATATATACATATATATTTATGGGTGTATCGAGACTAGATGGTCATTATGAATAACTAAGGTGCACTAAAACTGGGTGAGCAGGCAAGGCATGTCACCCAGGTTGTGTGACAATTATTTTATATATATGTATATATATATTCCATCCACCATCCCTCCTTTATGGAGAACTGCGTTATTTTTATTGTCTATTGCAAAAAAAAAAACAAAAAAAACTATATATATATATACATATATATATATGGGTGTATCGAGACTAGAAGGTCATTATGCATAACTAAAGTGCACTAAAATTGGGTGAGCAGGATAGGCATGTCACCCCAGTTGTGTGACAATTATTTTATATATATGTATATATATATATATATTCCCTCCACCACCCCTCCTCTACGGAGGACTGCTTTATTTTTATTTCCATTGCAAAAATAAAAAATTTTAAAACACAAAAAAAAAAAAAAAACGAAAATAATAATAATAAAAATAATTTTGAATGTGTATTCAAATAAGTTTGAATGTGTGTGAACTATATATAAATATATATATACACATGCATATACAGAAATATATACACACACACACATATATATATATACACACACACACACAGACACACACTCACATAAACACATACACACACTGTGTACAGTCTTATGCAAAGGTTTGGCACCCCTTGACAAATAACATCTTTTCAATTACAAAAGCAACAATATCAGTTAATACAGTCTCTTTAGGAACTGGGGGAAAAATACACAATATTTTCAGCAAACATTGATGAATAGTTACTTTTTATGCCATAAATTGAACAAAATTACAAAATAAAAACATTATTATGGCACTCTGCAAAAGTTTGGGCACCCTACGTAATCAGTACTTAGTAACACCTCCTCTGCCAGATATCACAGCTTACAAGCGCTTCTTATAGCCAGCTGAAAGGCTTTCAGTTCTTGTACTTGGGATTTTCTCACATTCTTCCTTGCAAAAGGCTTCTAGTTCTGTAATATTCTAATATATCAAGGGCTGTATTGTCAAATAGGAGATCGGCAGCATTCTCCCACCTGAGAAAACTGTACTACAATGCCCTTGATAGTGTGTAGAAACACACTCGTCAGCTCTAGTCCTCCTGTAACAACGCAAAAGGACTGGCAACCCTCAGGTATTTATGCGTGCGATTGTATGATAAATTCACCCTGACAGTCTCACACTTCTCTTGGTACCAACAGGTCTCATGGAATATATAAAAGGCAACTGCAACAATTATACTCGGCACTAAACATCGAGGCACGGAAATGCAGCAGAGCTTGTGTATTTCTCAGGATGCATTCTAGTAAAATGCCCGGAAAATGAGCTAAAGACATATTTCAAGGGGCACTATATAAAACCGATGGAAATTTTACTGATTAAATAAAAGGAAAAGCATCGTTTGAAAAATCACAAATGTTTCTAAGATTCAATGCATCGCTTTTTGACCACATCATAGCGATGAACACATCATTGTTCCTGACAATGTCCTAATACAGAAATAAAACTTTATGTTGGTAAACTCAAAAAGCCTTCAGCTGTCACACTGGCTAACGATCTCAAACGATTATAAAGCAGCATTTTGAAAAGCGCTGTTTTAAAATAACAGATACAACACTTACCTTGTCTTCTGGCCAAATGCTTTTCACGGCTTGGCACTCCAACGGTGCTGAAACGAAATTTGTATTTCCTCCTACCTCGTTGGCCCTTCAGTTCTTCTTTTCTCCCTTTGGATGTTTTTTTCCTTCTTCTTTGGATATTGTTTTTTATTTTTGTTTGTTTTTTTTTACTTTGCATGTTTTTCCTTCTTCGGATATTATTTTTTTGGCTTATTTTTTTAGACGATGTTTTTTTCGTCTTCTTTAAAAATTGATTTTTTTCGTCTTCTTTAAATATTGTTTTTTTTTTCATCCTTTTGATGTTGTTTTACGGAACAAGAGCCGTACAGTGCTACTCTATCAGGAGGTAGCGCCAACTGAACGCCTTGAAGCAGTACCCAGCTCTTTTATAGGGAGCGTCAACCCGAAGTCAAGTTCTAGAACGTTGCACTCACTTTTCATTGGTTTCCCAGCTATGCTGTCAGAATAATGTTTGCTGATTGGTCGAAAATTTTAAAACGTACCCGAGTACTGTAAAAAAAACTCAAGATCTTGCTACCCTACGGAGCACCCATAAGGTGATTTTTTTTATACGTTATATGCAGCTATTTGTAGCAGGCCGTAATTAGACTAATCCACCCTTTGTCAATAAAGCCAACAAGAGAACAGGTTGCCCAAAGTTTGCTCAGGTACACGCCACAGCACAACCTTAAAAACACATCCAGCACAAATCACACTAGTGAATGACACAGCAAATCACAGCAATAAAAAAGACCCCTATGGGCAATCCAGCACCCAGACTACAGGTGCCAAAAGGCCCAGCCTGCCTAATAATGAACCCAAAATATACATACAACAAAGAAAAAGACACAAACAAAAAAGAAAATAAAACTAGCCAGCTGCTCCCACTAAACCCCGCTCCCGAGGCCACTAAGCCGGCTGGCTTGATAATACACGATACAACCTCAGATAAAACATATTAAAGCAACACCAGGGAGGTTTACAACCTGATCCTTAAAATTATCGACCCGTAATTCCACCTTGAAAACCCCTAAAGAACAGTAGTTTACCCCATGACTCACTGCCCCATTCAAACAAAAAAAAAACAGGTTTTTGGGGTAACCTTTAGGTCAGCTCTTCAAAACCAGGTATGAGGACTCTTCAGCTAATCAGTCCTCTAATTAGAAATCTAATTAGGGAGTTGCAGCGAAAACCTGCATACACACCGGCCCTTTGCGGATAAGATTGTTCACCCCTGAAACAAGCAAACAGAAAGGCTGCTACACTGCAAATTCAATATGCCCGCCGATGCTCCCCCAAATCTATCAGGACCCTGCCTGTCTTTCCCGTGCCTGCTCCTTTGCCAATATGCCCTACCATCGGAACATGCACAGCCATCTCGCCCCGGCTATGCCTCCAGTCCGAACTGCAGTTCCTATACCTGCCTATAATTGCCTGGCTACAATCCATCCCCCAAAATGAAATTGATGACCCAACGATCACAGCTAAGAATTCTATCCCCAAACCACTGGTCTTCCTCCCCAACCGAACGATCATTCACTGACCGTGGTAACTTATAAGGGTTGGTATGATGACCAGTGGTGGACCTCACCGAACGTTTAACTGGTCTCCACCTCGGGGGGGACATAACCTCCTCCATTATACGAGGCCTACTTGTGGATGCTCTATTGCGACCCCTCCCACCAGCCCTGTCCCCGTAAAACCACAGAGTCCTCATCCGATTCCATTTCTGTTGCCCCTGTGGGCAACCCAGACTCAGGAGACATTACCAGAACATCTTCCCCTGACATAACAACCCCCTGTGGTACTGGACGCAACTCTGTTCGGTGAACTTGACGGACAACCCCGTCCCCCTCCATTGGAGTTGCAGAGTAAACTGCACCCTGATCTTGGGGACACCGAACTACCATATACAAACAGGCATCCCAATGATCCTGTATTTTACCTCGAACATGGTTCCGCAAACACACCAGCTGACCTTCATCAAACCCCTAATCATTAACCAACTCATTGTGTTTCCGATTTCGTGGTGTGGCTTGTTCCTCCAACTAAGCCTTCACATACTCTTGAAGCACCTGCAAACTTTCCTGATGGTTTTGTACCCATTCCTCCAAAGGTCCACCATACTGACTGATCCCGGCAGGAGCCTGAAGATAGTGTATCGGTAATCGAGGCTCACAGCCAGACCTTAAATAAAAAGGCATCATCCAGTCATTTGGTGGGGTGTAGTATTGTAAGCTTCTCTGCTGGAGGAAGTGTGTGAAGCAAATTGTGCAAAAAAAATATTAAAGCAACACCAGGGAGGTTTACATCTAGATCCTTAAAATGATCGACCTGCAATTCCACCTTGAAAATCCAATTACCATATAAAGGACACAAGATGTAAAGATGACAAATGACATGGCACACATTTGTTGTTTAGACTGTTGTGTCAGGTTAATTGAAAGCTGAAGGATCTTAGTGTTTACTAGTCTAAGTAACAGAATGTCTAAACACTGTGCTTGCCTTTATGGGTTTTTAAGCAGAACATATAGGTATAGAAACATATTAACATTACGTTTCACGATTCACTGACTGGAGAATAGGAGAATATACACATCAATATTACTACTTAAGTTAACTAACCCTAATCCCAACCCCTATTGGCACGGAGCCCGCCAGGGTTCAGGTGAGATATAAATCTGTAATCTGTATCAATGGTTTTGCTATCCATACCCACCCTATTAATGTTAGCTTCCCAGGGTTTCTTGTTAGACAAGCTCTGTGTCTCTCTATACCCCCATTTACTGCACGACTGATTGTCCATTTATAAAGAATCAAATAGGGTGAAGATGGTTTTAGTTTACAATTACTCTGGAAGGTGACCAGATTAAAAAAAAACTAAATACCATGCCTACGTGTATGTAATCTCCATCACAGTCCCCATTTTCCCCATAATCCTCGTTTTGATAGTGCCAATTTGTGTAATGTGAGTTTTTTTTTTTTTTTAAAAACTGTTATAGAAGAACATACTGGATGCCACATGTGTACAATTACCCCTTTCTAATTAGTGGGGTCCGTTGTGTCAGCTACAGCCTTTACTAACATACACATAAGTATACAGTCTTACAGCACTTTTGTTTTCCTTTTGTATTTAATGGTTTTCCATTTAGGGGGCAGCATGGTGGTGCAGTGGTTAGCACTGTTGCCTCACACCTCTAGGGCCCGGGTTCGAGTCTCCACCTGGGTCACATGTGTGTGGAGTTTGCATGTTCTACCCATGTCATCGTGGGGTTTCCTCCGGGTACTCTGGTTTCCCCCACAGTCCAAAAACATGCTGAGGCTAATTGGAGTTGCTAAATTGCCCATAGGAGTGTATGCGTGAGTGAATAGTGTGTGAGTGTGCCCTGCGATGGGCTGGCCCGCCATCCTGAGTTGTTCCCTGTCTCGTGCCCATTGCTTCCGGGATAGGCTCCAGACCCCCCGCGATCCAGTAGGATAAGCGGTTTGGAAAATGGATGGATGGATGGACAGTTTTCCATTTGAGGAATTAGCAAAAAACTGCAGTGCATGATGGGTAGGATCTAAAGGCTGCCTAACGCCCTTAATTTGTTTGCAATTTCGCCAGGTAGGCTACCTTCTTTAAACTGCGTTTTGCTAGACTACACATTTCGAGATGTTTTATTGTAGTCTTGGTAAATATATATATATAGTTTAGCCTAACCCAGCCACTTAAGGGAGCAAGCCAGCTCAGGTAGGTGCCAGTCCCAAGCCCGGATTAATGGAGAGGGTTGGCGTCAAGAAATAAAGAGAAATAAAGACAACTAATACTCCTAGTTTGCGAGATCTGACTGCAATGGCAGCACTGCTACAAGGGTGTGGATAAATCTATACAAATATCACCTGCATGCACATTACTTCTTTTACAATAACCAACTCCTGATCCATACTGTTAGTCGTGAAAAAAAAAACTATCGTGTACATAGAGGCCCTGTGTAAAAAGATAACTGCCAAGGAAAAGATCAAAAACATTTATTTCAAGGATACAAAGTTTTTATGGTCATGTACAGTGTACAGTGCAATTCTTATTTGATTAACTTGAATGTCTCCACAGACTAGACGATTAAACAAATAAAGCAGCGCAACATTACAATAACTAATAACAAATAAACAAAGCTCACGAGTACTATTACAGTATTTATATCATTTATTTAAACTTAATTTTACCAGGTAAATTAACTACAAAGCAGTTACCACTGCTTTACCTGCTTCTCGGGAGAAATAGCAGATATACGTCATGTATGTGACTAAATTCTTAAGCCAATAAGGGCAAAGTTGTGTCGTAATGGAGGCGGATCCAGTTTGTGCAGCCGGTTAAAGACACTACGGGCATGTAAATGGAGAACGAAATTATAGTTATAATTCGGCGTGTTCGCGAAAACGACTTCATTTATTTTCTTATTGATTTATCGAC
>NW_026043220.1:0-49063 GCF_023856365.1 Brienomyrus brachyistius | reverse complement strand
CACATGTAAAGATAAACCATGGATATTTAAAAATCATGGGTTCGTTAATGAGTTTAAATGTTATTGAATGGCTTACCTTAAACTTCTCCAGTAAGTCTTCAGCGGTGGAGTGGCTCATGTACTGTGATCCCAGAACCAGGACTGCACTCGAGAGCCATTCTCATAATTCACCCAATACCTGACATGCACATCCAGTTGTTTTCTTTTGATGGTCCTGTTCATACTTACGTCAAACATGACAACGAAGCTCCCTTTTAATATATGGAGCGAGTCCAAATCGCGCAAGAAAAGCGGTTTTATCTTTACCACAAGTGACCCTGCGAGTCAGGGAACATCACCCTGGAGACGGTGTGAATGTCATCATTGGACGTATAGGAGTGATGTCGGCAAACCGTTTGCAAAGCCCATAGCACTTCTGCTTTCAGTGTGGGTTGAGGAGGATGTACTGAAGGCATTATTTGTCATGGGATCCGGAGACACTGCCAAAACGGGTGTAGGCCTATCTTTAGAGGTTGTACTTATCTCCACTGAATAAACATAAATCTGGGCTTATTCTATACTGAACAAAAATATAAACGCAACACTCTTGTTTCTGCTCCCATTTTTCATGAGATGGACTTAAAGACCTACAATTCATTCCAGATACACAATATTACCATTTCTCTCAAACATTTCTCACAAATCAGTCTAAATGTGTGATAGTGAGCACTTCTGCTTTGCTGAGATAATCCATCCCACCTCACAGGTGTGCCACATCAAGATGCTGATCTGACATCATGGGTAGTGCACAGGTGTACCTTATACTGCCCACAATAAAAGGCCACCCTGGAATGTGCAGTTTTTTGCTTTATTGGGGGTCTGGGGACTCAGAACCGGTCAGTATCTGGTGTGACCACCATTTGCCTCATGCAATGCAACACATCTTCTTCGCATAGAGTTTATCAGATTGTCAATTGTGGCCTGTGGAATGTTGGTCCACTCCTCTTCAATGGCTGTGCGAAGTTGTTGGATATTAGTGGGAACTGGTACACGCTGTCGTATACGCCGGTCAAGCACATCCCAAACAAGAGCAGCTGACCTGAGAAATAAGAAATAAGCTAAGCTGGAAACCTGGACCCTCCGACCAAGAATGCGTGAAGTACCCTCAGAAGGTCTACTAGAAGATGTACGTAGAAGACTACTACAGATCAGCTGATCTACACCACAGCAACAGTGATCCTTGAGCTGGAGCCGGACCGTCTTTGAAGACTCCGTAAATCTCCGTATAATAATATATATCTACGGGAACGAGAAAGGAGAAAGCAGAGAACAAGAACAAGATTTGTAAATGTAAGATTTGAAGGACCCCCGGCATGAAAAATAGAATAGTTCTCGTCATTAGTGAACATGTGTCTCGTCATTGTGTATCATGGACAGTAAGAGGGGGATCAATAGAGTGTTGTTATTATAACGTCTAAAAAGTCTGTCGATAAATCAATAAGAAAATAAATGAAGTCGTTTTCGCGAACACGCGAACAGGGGCCGGACCGACTGTAGGGGGGCGTGGCCAGAGACAGCCATAGCTGTCAAGTCTCCCGTTTTGGCCGGGAAACTACCGTATTTTACTTCTCTTTCCCGCCGTCCTCCCGTATTAGTATTTTCCCGTAAATCTCCCTTATATTATATAGTTGCTGGATAGTGTAGTGGTAAGATCGCCGCCTTTCACACGGGAGACCGGGGTTCGAATCCCGGTTGTGGCCAAAAATATATTTTATATATTTTATATATTTATATTTATATTTATATTATATTTTATATAATTTATATTATTTTATATTTCCTGTCTTAAAATGTAAGGGATACTGGAGCCTCCCGTTTTGGCCGGGAAACTACCGTATTTTACTTCTCTTTCCCGCCGTCCTCCCGTATTAGTATTTTCCCGTAAATCTCCCTTATATTATATAGTTGCTGGATAGTGTAGTGGTAAGATCGCCGCCTTTCACACGGGAGACCGGGGTTCGAATCCCGGTTGTGGCCAAAAATATATTTTATATATTTTATATATTTATATTTATATTTATATTATATTTTATATAATTTATATTATTTTATATTTCCTGTCTTAAAATGTAAGGGATACTGGAGCCTCCCGTTTTGGCCGGGAAACTACCGTATTTTACTTCTCTTTCCCGCCGTCCTCCCGTATTAGTATTTTCCCGTAAATCTCCCTTATATTATATAGTTGCTGGATAGTGTAGTGGTAAGATCGCCGCCTTTCACACGGGAGACCGGGGTTCGAATCCCGGTTGTGGCCAAAAATATATTTTATATTATTTTATATATTTATATTATTTTATATTTCCTGTCTTAAAATGTAAGGGATACTGGAGCCTGGTTGCGGATGGCTCACGGCGGGTGCCGGAAAATTTCCTTTATTTTCAAATCCAAACCTTGACAGGTATGCTGCTGTTCCAAATCATGGGTGCATGTTACAAGTGCGGAACATATTTTAACTTAGTACTAACTTAGCATCATATTTGATCTGATTCGACTGAATATCCCAGGTTTCCATCTCTCATGCATCTGGTGTGACGTGTTTTCAGACTCTCAGGCTGGCGCAAAGAAATCTTACGGGAATTGAACGTCTCACTCCGGCCAGCTGACCAAAGTTCGGTAACCTTGGTATTGTGTGTAGGAGATTCGCTATAACTATAATTTCGTTCTCCATTTACATGCCCGTAGTGTCTTTAAGTGTTATGTAGTTTTGCCTGAAACGCAAAAATAAAACAAAGCAATTAAAGCCGATCAGTGGCTCAAATTGTGCTGTAGCGATTGAAGAACTTTTGTCGGAAGTTGGATTCGAACTTGGGATGCCTTACTTGGGAGAACAGAATACCAGAATAGAGTAGGTTAAGTCCAGCCTTGGCTTCCAAGCTGACGTTTTTCTACATATGTGCTTGTGTATCATGGACAGTAAGAGGGGGCAGGCAAGGAGAGAATTTCTCTCTTTGGGGATCAATAGAGTGTTGTTATTATAACGTCTAAAAAGTATGATGGTCTGTCGATAAATCAATAAGAAAATAAATGAAGTCGTTTTCGCGAACACGCCGAATTATAACTATAATTTCGTTCTCCATTTACATGCCCGTAGTGTCTTTAACCGGCTGCACAAACTGGATCCGCCTCCATTACGACACAACTTTGCCCTTATTGGCTTAAGAATTTAGTCACATACATGACGTATATCTGCTATTTCTCCCGAGAAGCAGGTAAAGCAGTGGTAACTGCTTTGTAGTTAATTTACCTGGTAAAATTAAGTTTAAATAAATGATATAAATACTGTAATAGTACTCGTGAGCTTTGTTTATTTGTTATTAGTTATTGTAATGTTGCGCTGCTTTATTTGTTTAATCGTCTAGTCTGTGGAGACATTCAAGTTAATCAAATAAGAATTGCACTGTACACTGTACATGACCATAAAAACTTTGTATCCTTGAAATAAATGTTTTTGATCTTTTCCTTGGCAGTTATCTTTTTACACAGGGCCTCTATGTACACGATAGTTTTTTTTTTCACGACTAACAGTATGGATCAGGAGTTGGTTATTGTAAAAGAAGTAATGTGCATGCAGGTGATATTTGTATAGATTTATCCACACCCTTGTAGCAGTGCTGCCATTGCAGTCAGATCTCGCAAACTAGGAGTATTAGTTGTCTTTATTTCTCTTTATTTCTTGACGCCAACCCTCTCCATTAATCCGGGCTTGGGACTGGCACCTACCTGAGCTGGCTTGCTCCCTTAAGTGGCTGGGTTAGGCTAAACTATATATATATATTTACCAAGACTACAATAAAACATCTCGAAATGTGTAGTCTAGCAAAACGCAGTTTAAAGAAGGTAGCCTACCTGGCGAAATTGCAAACAAATTAAGGGCGTTAGGCAGCCTTTAGATCCTACCCATCATGCACTGCAGTTTTTTGCTAATTCCTCAAATGGAAAACTGTCCATCCATCCATCCATTTTCCAAACCGCTTATCCTACTGGATCGCGGGGGGTCTGGAGCCTATCCCGGAAGCAATGGGCACGAGACAGGGAACAACTCAGGATGGCGGGCCAGCCCATCGCAGGGCACACTCACACACTCCTATGGGCAATTTAGCAACTCCAATTAGCCTCAGCATGTTTTTGGACTGTGGGGGAAACCAGAGTACCCGGAGGAAACCCCACGATGACATGGGTAGAACATGCAAACTCCACACACATGTGACCCAGGTGGAGACTCGAACCCGGGCCCTAGAGGTGTGAGGCAACAGTGCTAACCACTGCACCACCATGCTGCCCCCTAAATGGAAAACCATTAAATACAAAAGGAAAACAAAAGTGCTGTAAGACTGTATACTTATGTGTATGTTAGTAAAGGCTGTAGCTGACACAACGGACCCCACTAATTAGAAAGGGGTAATTGTACACATGTGGCATCCAGTATGTTCTTCTATAACAGTTTTTAAAAAAAAAAAAAAACTCACATTACACAAATTGGCACTATCAAAACGAGGATTATGGGGAAAATGGGGACTGTGATGGAGATTACATACACGTAGGCATGGTATTTAGTTTTTTTTTAATCTGGTCACCTTCCAGAGTAATTGTAAACTAAAACCATCTTCACCCTATTTGATTCTTTATAAATGGACAATCAGTCGTGCAGTAAATGGGGGTATAGAGAGACACAGAGCTTGTCTAACAAGAAACCCTGGGAAGCTAACATTAATAGGGTGGGTATGGATAGCAAAACCATTGATACAGATTACAGATTTATATCTCACCTGAACCCTGGCGGGCTCCGTGCCAATAGGGGTTGGGATTAGGGTTAGTTAACTTAAGTAGTAATATTGATGTGTATATTCTCCTATTCTCCAGTCAGTGAATCGTGAAACGTAATGTTAATATGTTTCTATACCTATATGTTCTGCTTAAAAACCCATAAAGGCAAGCACAGTGTTTAGACATTCTGTTACTTAGACTAGTAAACACTAAGATCCTTCAGCTTTCAATTAACCTGACACAACAGTCTAAACAACAAATGTGTGCCATGTCATTTGTCATCTTTACATCTTGTATCCTTTATATGGTAATTGGATTTTCAAGGTGGAATTGCAGGTCGATCATTTTAAGGATCTAGATGTAAACCTCCCTGGTGTTGCTTTAATATTTTTTTTGCACAATTTGCTTCACACACTTCCTCCAGCAGAGAAGCTTACAATACTACACCCCACCAAATGACTGGATGATGCCTTTTTATTTAAGGTCTGGCTGTGAGCCTCGATTACCGATACACTATCTTCAGGCTCCTGCCGGGATCAGTCAGTATGGTGGACCTTTGGAGGAATGGGTACAAAACCATCAGGAAAGTTTGCAGGTGCTTCAAGAGTATGTGAAGGCTTAGTTGGAGGAACAAGCCACACCACGAAATCGGAAACACAATGAGTTGGTTAATGATTAGGGGTTTGATGAAGGTCAGCTGGTGTGTTTGCGGAACCATGTTCGAGGTAAAATACAGGATCATTGGGATGCCTGTTTGTATATGGTAGTTCGGTGTCCCCAAGATCAGGGTGCAGTTTACTCTGCAACTCCAATGGAGGGGGACGGGGTTGTCCGTCAAGTTCACCGAACAGAGTTGCGTCCAGTACCACAGGGGGTTGTTATGTCAGGGGAAGATGTTCTGGTAATGTCTCCTGAGTCTGGGTTGCCCACAGGGGCAACAGAAATGGAATCGGATGAGGACTCTGTGGTTTTACGGGGACAGGGCTGGTGGGAGGGGTCGCAATAGAGCATCCACAAGTAGGCCTCGTATAATGGAGGAGGTTATGTCCCCCCCGAGGTGTAGAGACCAGTTAAACGTTCGGTGAGGTCCACCACTGGTCATCATACCAACCCTTATAAGTTACCACGGTCAGTGAATGATCGTTCGGTTGGGGAGGAAGACCAGTGGTTTGGGGATAGAATTCTTAGCTGTGATCGTTGGGTCATCAATTTCATTTTGGGGGATGGATTGTAGCCAGGCAATTATAGGCAGGTATAGGAACTGCAGTTCGGACTGGAGGCATAGCCGGGGCGAGATGGCTGTGCATGTTCCGATGGTAGGGCATATTGGCAAAGGAGCAGGCACGGGAAAGACAGGCAGGGTCCTGATAGATTTGGGGGAGCATCGGCGGGCATATTGAATTTGCAGTGTAGCAGCCTTTCTGTTTGCTTGTTTCAGGGGTGAACAATCTTATCCGCAAAGGGCCGGTGTGTATGCAGGTTTTCGCTGCAACTCCCTAATTAGATTTCTAATTAGAGGACTGATTAGCTGAAGAGTCCTCATACCTGGTTTTGAAGAGCTGACCTAAAGGTTACCCCAAAAACCTGTTTTTTTTTTGTTTGAATGGGGCAGTGAGTCATGGGGTAAACTACTGTTCTTTAGGGGTTTTCAAGGTGGAATTACGGGTCGATAATTTTAAGGATCAGGTTGTAAACCTCCCTGGTGTTGCTTTAATATGTTTTATCTGAGGTTGTATCGTGTATTATCAAGCCAGCCGGCTTAGTGGCCTCGGGAGCGGGGTTTAGTGGGAGCAGCTGGCTAGTTTTATTTTCTTTTTTGTTTGTGTCTTTTTCTTTGTTGTATGTATATTTTGGGTTCATTATTAGGCAGGCTGGGCCTTTTGGCACCTGTAGTCTGGGTGCTGGATTGCCCATAGGGGTCTTTTTTATTGCTGTGATTTGCTGTGTCATTCACTAGTGTGATTTGTGCTGGATGTGTTTTTAAGGTTGTGCTGTGGCGTGTACCTGAGCAAACTTTGGGCAACCTGTTCTCTTGTTGGCTTTATTGACAAAGGGTGGATTAGTCTAATTACGGCCTGCTACAAATAGCTGCATATAACGTATAAAAAAAATCACCTTATGGGTGCTCCGTAGGGTAGCAAGATCTTGAGTTTTTTTTACAGTACTCGGGTACGTTTTAAAATTTTCGACCAATCAGCAAACATTATTCTGACAGCATAGCTGGGAAACCAATGAAAAGTGAGTGCAACGTTCTAGAACTTGACTTCGGGTTGACGCTCCCTATAAAAGAGCTGGGTACTGCTTCAAGGCGTTCAGTTGGCGCTACCTCCTGATAGAGTAGCACTGTACGGCTCTTGTTCCGTAAAACAACATCAAAAGGATGAAAAAAAAAACAATATTTAAAGAAGACGAAAAAAATCAATTTTTAAAGAAGACGAAAAAAACATCGTCTAAAAAAATAAGCCAAAAAAATAATATCCGAAGAAGGAAAAACATGCAAAGTAAAAAAAAACAAACAAAAATAAAAAACAATATCCAAAGAAGAAGGAAAAAAACATCCAAAGGGAGAAAAGAAGAACTGAAGGGCCAACGAGGTAGGAGGAAATACAAATTTCGTTTCAGCACCGTTGGAGTGCCAAGCCGTGAAAAGCATTTGGCCAGAAGACAAGGTAAGTGTTGTATCTGTTATTTTAAAACAGCGCTTTTCAAAATGCTGCTTTATAATCGTTTGAGATCGTTAGCCAGTGTGACAGCTGAAGGCTTTTTGAGTTTACCAACATAAAGTTTTATTTCTGTATTAGGACATTGTCAGGAACAATGATGTGTTCATCGCTATGATGTGGTCAAAAAGCGATGCATTGAATCTTAGAAACATTTGTGATTTTTCAAACGATGCTTTTCCTTTTATTTAATCAGTAAAATTTCCATCGGTTTTATATAGTGCCCCTTGAAATATGTCTTTAGCTCATTTTCCGGGCATTTTACTAGAATGCATCCTGAGAAATACACAAGCTCTGCTGCATTTCCGTGCCTCGATGTTTAGTGCCGAGTATAATTGTTGCAGTTGCCTTTTATATATTCCATGAGACCTGTTGGTACCAAGAGAAGTGTGAGACTGTCAGGGTGAATTTATCATACAATCGCACGCATAAATACCTGAGGGTTGCCAGTCCTTTTGCGTTGTTACAGGAGGACTAGAGCTGACGAGTGTGTTTCTACACACTATCAAGGGCATTGTAGTACAGTTTTCTCAGGTGGGAGAATGCTGCCGATCTCCTATTTGACAATACAGCCCTTGATATATTAGAATATTACAGAACTAGAAGCCTTTTGCAAGGAAGAATGTGAGAAAATCCCAAGTACAAGAACTGAAAGCCTTTCAGCTGGCTATAAGAAGCGCTTGTAAGCTGTGATATCTGGCAGAGGAGGTGTTACTAAGTACTGATTACGTAGGGTGCCCAAACTTTTGCAGAGTGCCATAATAATGTTTTTATTTTGTAATTTTGTTCAATTTATGGCATAAAAAGTAACTATTCATCAATGTTTGCTGAAAATATTGTGTATTTTTCCCCCAGTTCCTAAAGAGACTGTATTAACTGATATTGTTGCTTTTGTAATTGAAAAGATGTTATTTGTCAAGGGGTGCCAAACCTTTGCATAAGACTGTACACAGTGTGTGTATGTGTTTATGTGAGTGTGTGTCTGTGTGTGTGTGTGTATATATATATATGTGTGTGTGTGTATATATTTCTGTATATGCATGTGTATATATATATTTATATATAGTTCACACACATTCAAACTTATTTGAATACACATTCAAAATTATTTTTATTATTATTATTTTCGTTTTTTTTTTTTTTTTTGTGTTTTAAAATTTTTTATTTTTGCAATGGAAATAAAAATAAAGCAGTCCTCCGTAGAGGAGGGGTGGTGGAGGGAATATATATATATATATACATATATATAAAATAATTGTCACACAACTGGGGTGACATGCCTATCCTGCTCACCCAATTTTAGTGCACTTTAGTTATGCATAATGACCTTCTAGTCTCGATACACCCATATATATATATGTATATATATATATAGTTTTTTTTGTTTTTTTTTTTTGCAATAGACAATAAAAATAACGCAGTTCTCCATAAAGGAGGGATGGTGGATGGAATATATATATACATATATATAAAATAATTGTCACACAACCTGGGTGACATGCCTTGCCTGCTCACCCAGTTTTAGTGCACCTTAGTTATTCATAATGACCATCTAGTCTCGATACACCCATAAATATATATGTATATATATATAGTTTTTTTTGTTTTTTTTTTGCAATAGACAATAAAAATAACGCAGTTCTCCATAAAGGAGGGATGGTGGATGGAATATATATATACATATATATAAAATAATTGTCACACAACTTGGGTGACATGCCTTGCCTGCTCACCCAATTTTAGTGCAACTTAGTTATCCATAATGACCAACTAGTCTCGATACACCCATATATATATATATATATATGTACATATATATATAGTTTTTTTATTAGCAATAGAAAAGAAAAATAACGCAGTTCTCCGTAAAGGAGGGATGGTGGATGGAATATATATATATATATATATACATTTATATAAAATAATTGTCACACAACCTGGGTGACATGCCTTGCCTGCTCACCCAATTTTAGTGCACTTTAGTTATCCATAATGACCATCTAGTCTCGATACACCCATGTATATATATATATATATATATATATATATATATATATATATATATATATATATATATATATATATATATATAGTTTTTCTGTTTTTTTTTTGCAATAGACAATAAAAATAACGCAGTTCTCCGTAAAGGAGGGATGGTGGATGGAATATGTATATGCATATATATAAAATAATTGTCACACAACCTGGGTGACATGCCTTGCCTGCTCACCCAATTTTAGTGCACCTTAGTTATCCATACTGACCATCTAGTCTCGACACACCCATATATATATATATATATATATATATATATATATATATATATATATATATATATATATATATATATGTATATATATAGATATTTTTTCTTTTTCTTGTGTTTTTTTTTCGCAATGGATATTAAAAATAAAGCAGTCCTCCGTAAAGGAGGGGTGGTGGAGGGAATATATATATACATATATATATAAAATAATTGTCACACAACCTGGGTGACATGCCTTGCCTGCTCACCCAATTTTAGTGCAACTTAGTTATCCATAATGACCAACTAGTCTCGATACACCCATATATATATATATATATATATGTACATATATATAGTTTTTTTATTAGCAATAGAAAAGAAAAATAACGCAGTTCTCCGTAAAGGAGGGATGGTGGATGGAATATATATATATATATATATATATATATATATATATATATATATATATATATATATATATATATATATATATATATATATATATACATTTATATAAAATAATTGTCACACAACCTGGGTGACATGCCTTGCCTGCTCACCCAATTTTAGTGCACTTTAGTTATCCATACTGATCATCTAGTCTCGACACACCCATATATATATATATATATATATATATATATATATATATATATGTATATATATATAGATATTTTTTCTTTTTCTTGTGTTTTTTTTTCGCAATGGATATTAAAAATAAAGCAGTCCTCCGTAAATGAGGGGTGGTGGAGGGAATATATATATACATATATATATAAAATAATTGTCACACAACCTGGGTGACATGCCTTGCCTGCTCACCCAATTTTAGTGCAACTTAGTTATCCATAATGACCAACTAGTCTCGATACACCCATATATATATATATATATATGTACATATATATAGTTTTTTTATTAGCAATAGAAAAGAAAAATAACGCAGTTCTCCGTAAAGGAGGGATGGTGGATGGAATATATATATATATATATATATATATATATATATATATATATATATATACATTTATATAAAATAATTGTCACACAACCTGGGTGACATGCCTTGCCTGCTCACCCAATTTTAGTGCACTTTAGTTATCCATACTGACCATCTAGTCTCGACACACCCATATATATATATATATATATATATATATATATATATATATATATATATGTATATATATATAGATATTTTTTCTTTTTCTTGTGTTTTTTTTTCGCAATGGATATTAAAAATAAAGCAGTCCTCCGTAAAGGAGGGATGGTGGATGGAATATATATATAAAATAATTGTCACACAACCGGGGTGACATGCCTTGCCTGCTCACCCAATTTTAGTGCACCTTAGTTATTCATAATGACCATCTAGTCTCGATACACCCATAAATATATATGTATATATATATAGTTTTTTTATTAGCAATAGAAAAGAAAAATAACGCAGTTCTCCGTAAAGGAGGGATGGTGGATGGAATATATATATATATATATACATTTATATAAAATAATTGTCACACAACCTGGGTGACATGCCTTGCCTGCTCACCCAATTTTAGTGCACTTTAGTTATCCATAATGACCATCTAGTCTCGATACACCCATGAATATATATGTATATATATATATATATATATATATATAGTTTTTCTGTTTTTTTTTTGCAATAGACAATAAAAATAACGCAGTTCTCCATAAAGGAGGGATGGTGGATGGAATATGTATATGCATATATATAAAATAATTGTCACACAACCTGGGTGACATGCCTTGCCTGCTCACCCAATTTTAGTGCACCTCAGTTATCCATACTGACCATCTAGTCTCGACACACCCATATATATATATATATATATATATATATATATATATATATATATATGTATATATATATATAGATATTTTTTCTTTTTCTTGTGTTTTTTTTTCGCAATGGATATTAAAAATAAAGCAGTCCTCCGTAAAGGAGGGGTGGTGGAGGGAATATATATATACATTTATATAAAATAATTGTCACACAACTGGGGTGACATGCCTTGCCTGCTCACCCAATTTTAGTGCACCTTAGTTATCCATAATGACCAACTAGTCTCGATACACCCATAAATATATATGTGTATATATATATATATATATAGTTTTTTTGTGTTTTTTTTTGCAATAGACAATAAAAATAACGCAGTTCTCCATAAAGGAGGGATAGTGGATGGAATATATATATACATATATATAAAATTATTGTCACACAACCTGGGTGACATGCCTTGCCTGCTCACCCAATTTTAGTGCACCTTAGTTATCCATACTGACCATCTAGTCTCGATACACCCATATATATATATATATATATATGTACATATATATAGTTTTTTTATTAGCAATAGAAAAGAAAAATAACGCAGTTCTCCGTAAAGGAGGGATGGTGGATGGAATATATACATACATATATATAAAATAATTGTCACACAACCTGGGTGACATGCCTTGCCTGCTCACCCAATTTTAGTGCAACTTAGTTATCCATAATGACCAACTAGTCTCGATACACCCATAAATATATATGTATATATATATATATATATATATAGTTTTTTTATTTTTTTCGTAATGGACAATAAAAATAACGCAGTTCTCCGTAAAGGAGGGATGGTGGATGGAATATATATATACATATATACATTTATATAAAATAATTGTCACACAACCTGGGTGACATGCCTTGCCTGCTCACCCAGTTTTAGTGCACCTTAGTTATCCATACTGACCATCTAGTCTCGATACACCCATAAATATATATACTGAACAAAAATATAAACGCAACACTCTTGTTTCTGCTCCCATTTTTCATGAGATGGACTTAAAGACCTACAATTCATTCCAGATACACAATATTACCATTTCTCTCAAACATTTCTCACAAATCAGTCTAAATGTGTGATAGTGAGCACTTCTGCTTTGCTGAGATAATCCATCCCACCTCACAGGTGTGCCACATCAAGATGCTGATCTGACATCATGGGTAGTGCACAGGTGTACCTTATACTGCCCACAATAAAAGGCCACCCTGGAATGTGCAGTTTTTTGCTTTATTGGGGGTCTGGGGACTCAGAACCGGTCAGTATCTGGTGTGACCACCATTTGCCTCATACAATGCAACACATCTTCTTCGCATAGAGTTTATCAGATTGTCAATTGTGGCCTGTGGAATGTTGGTCCACTCCTCTTCAATGGCTGTGCGAAGTTGTTGGATATTAGTGGGAACTGGTACACGCTGTCGTATACGCCGGTCAAGCACATCCCAAACATGCTCAACGGGTGACATGTCCGGTGAGTATGCTGGCCATGCAAGAACTGGGACATTTTCAGCTTCCAAGAACTGTGTACAGATCCTTGCAACATGGGGCCGTGCATCATCTGTCTGAGTGGCTGGTCTCAGACGATCTTGGAGGTGAACCTGCTGGATGTGGAGGTCCTGGGCTGGTGTGGTTACACGTGGTCTGCGGTTGTGAGGCCGGTTGGATGTACTGCCATATTCTCTGAAACGCCTTTGGAGACGGCTTATGGTTGAGAAATGAACATTCAATGCACGAGCAACAGATCTGGTTGACATTCCTGCTGTCAGCATGCCAATTGCACGCTCCCTCAATGCTTGTGGCATCTGTGGCATTTTGCTGTGAGACAAAACTGCACATTCCAGGGTGGCCTTTTATTGTGGGCAGTATAAGGTACACCTGTGCACTACCCATGATGTCAGATCAGCATCTTGATGTGGCACACCTGTGAGGTGGGATGGATTATCTCAGCAAAGCAGAAGTGCTCACTATCACACATTTAGACTGATTTGTGAGAAATGTTTGAGAGAAATGGTAATATTGTGTATCTGGAATGAATTGTAGATCTTTAAGTCCATCTCATGAAAAATGGGAGCAAAAACAAAAGTGTTGCGTTTATATTTTTGTTCAGTGTATGTATATGTATACATATAGTTTTTTTTGTGTTTGTGAAAACGGGTCTTTAATCGGGGAAACGGAGCGGGTAGAGCAGGACGGAACGCAGGCATTGACAAACTACAATGACGGACAGGGCAAACAGGTAAGACCAGGACTTAAAATAGGTCATGACTAATCAAAGTAATCGGGCAAAGCAGGAGACGATCAGGGAAGCACACGTGGGTAATCAGGGGGCGTGGCACACACGAGGAGCGGACAAGCCGGGCATATATGTATATCTATATAAAACCTCATTAATGAGGGACAGGGAACAGAACGGACAGACAGAACTGGCACAGGGGAAGGAGCCAGGACAAGACTTGACATAAGACAGGAAAGGCAGAGAAACAGATCAGAAAGGGGGACACGGAGGGAACAGGCAGGACAAAAGGACCGGGAGTGAACGAAGGGAACATCGGGGAAAGAGGAGCAGAAGCCAGAGGGACGAGGGACAAAGAGAGGAGGGACAGAGACAGGAGGAACAAAGCGAGGGGGAGCAGAGGCAGGAGGGACAAAGACGGGAGGCCAGGGAGAGAAGGAGGGGGAACCAAGAGGAGCCCGAGGGAGACCCAGCGGGCGATGGGAGGCAGCCGGAAGGGCTGCAGGCGGCCGGGAGGCCGGAGCCGGAGGGGCCGAGGAGACGGGGTGAGGGACAGACGCAGGGACGAAGGAGGGAGTCGGAGGGGAGACCAGGGAAGGGGACGAAGGAGCTGGAAGGGACCCTGGCGAGGGCAAGGAGAGAGGGGGAGCCGCAGCAGACGGCGACGTCCTCCGACACGCCAGAGCGGGAGGACCAGCAGGCGAATGAGGAGCCGCCGTCGGGGGGCCCGCAGGCAACCGATAAGACGCCGGAGGAGGGACCGAGGCAGGGCGACGAGGCCGCGGAGGGGGACCCGCAGACGACAGCCGACCCGGAGGGCCAGGACCCGCAGGTGCCGACCAAGCCCTAGCGCCGGCGAGGGAGGGCGAGCCAGGGGGCTGGGCGGGTGGGACCCCAGCCGTGCGTCTGTGTCCTCTCCCCTTATGGGACACAGACATAAGGACCTGCGGCCGGGGTCGGGCTCGTCGGGGTGAGGGTACCAGAGTCACAGGGGGAGAAGGGACTGGAGTGGGGCCAGGGACTGGAGCTGCAGGCTGCAGAGGGAGCGCCTGCCCGGGAGCTGCAGGCAGGGAAAGCGCCTCGGACGTGGGCGCGGTAGCTGCAGGCAGCGGAGACGGCTGCTCGGGCTCTGGGGCCGCAGGGGGCACTTATTTTATTATATAAAATAAGTGTCACACAACCGGGGTGACATGCCTTGCCTGCTTGTGGGATGAGGAAGACTCAGGGACTGGAAATGGGATTAAAACTGAAGATGTGCTCATTCCTTTGTGTATTTACAAATTTTCCTTCCGTCAGACATGAGGAGTTTGCTGCTATATTTGGCACTAATAGAGATTCTGATGCTGCTATTTTTATTGTCTATTAGTTTGTTATTATTTACAAGTTCTGTTGTGTTTTTGCATTTTTCTCTTCTGGTTAATTAACTGCTGTCTGTTTGCTGTGAAGTATGAGTGTGGTGAGTAAGACTCAGGGACTGGAAGTGGGATTACAACTAAAGATAACATGCTTATTCCTTTTTGTATTGTTTACAAATTTCCTTCCGTCAAACATGAGGAGTTTGCTGCTATATTGTGCACTAACAGAGATTCTGATGCTGCTATTTTTATTGTTTATAAATGTGTTATTGTTTCCAAGTTGAGTATTCAATAAATGCTAAATTGAGAAATTTTGTGTATCGTTTGTTATTATTAGTGTGATATTTTACCATGCAAATAGAGGGGAAAACGTCCAATTATCGGCCAAAAAAAATCAGCAGCATATATCGGCCATCGCCTGACCCTTGACTTGAAAAACCCATATCGGTCGACCTCTAGTAACAGTACATTCTGTCCAATTCATCCATCGAGTTAAGTCACACACCCACTTGAGGGGGCACTCCGGCAGACGTGAGGATGGGGATGTTCTTTCCGCTATAACATCCACTGCAGAAGTACATCTCGCTCCTGTTCACAGGGCTTACTTCAATGATGAAGCAGGGCTGGTTGTCTGGACAAGAAGTTGTCCTGCTGCTGGGTCTCGGTGCCGTTTTTCCACCTAAGCTTGAAGGTGGAAATGTGTTCCAACTTGGTCCCTGGGACTGCAGCATAGCCAAACATCGCGAGCAGCGTCGGCCACACCCACCACCAGAACCATCACACCGTCCTATACACATAAAGAAGAACTAAAACATAGAGTGTTGTGACAATCTATGCGTTAATGTTTGGCAGCATAGGTGATTCATTAAAATTATACCGAAGAATGGAAAATGTGATATTTAGAATATTTTTTGCCATTTAGTAGCTAATTTAAGCACTTACCCAATGCCTCAATTTGTTTTAGGTCAGTAATGTCTGAGCCAAAAGAATGAATGTATGAATTTAATACAATTCACCCACTCCCACCCACACACAAATCTGAAATTCAATTTAAGACACTTCTTAAACATTAGTGCATTAACAAAAAAGGAAAATCTTAAGAGATTCAGTAGGATTTTCTATGTTAGACTTAAGCTAATAGTTCAATAGTTTTTACATATTTCAATATACCAATTTGACTTTAATGTTGAAACAGATGCTAAAACATGGAATAATTTCATAACTAGAGAAACATGTTATTCACAAACACTAGCAAAGGTAGCTTATAGTTAAGCTTACTTAAGTCAGCAAGTCAGGCTACAGTGTGTAAGAATAGTCGTAAACGATAATTTGTCTCAGTCTTACATGACAGAATAAGTAAACAGAAAATATAAAATGGCTGAAACAGCGTCATTAACGCCAGCTACAGTAGAGGCGCAGAAAAGGTGTCATGACTGAAGTATTCCCAAACTCTGGAAGACCGTATGCGAGCCTTTTTTGCCGCGTGTTTCTCCAGAGGCTCCGGAGCTCCGCTGGTTGAGACAGCCATGTTGGTTCATGTGCAGGGGGACGAGCGGCAAATTTCTTTTTTGCAGGGTGGTAGGTGATGTCTCATTAATATTTATGAGAGAAGTGCTACATGATTGGCCAGTGCATGCCAGTGCATGCCCAAAATGGTGCGGCACTGCATCCAAGCCTGCGGCACTCAGAGTCACAAATACAGTGGAAACCATTTGTAGTAATTACGTCTGTCTGGCTGATTTCCAACTAATTGATATTTGTATATTTATTACATGAATATAAGGTAATATAAGGTAATAGAAGAGGTATTTAATGGTTTTCCATCTGAGGAATTTGCAAAAAACTGCAGTGCATGATGGGTCGGACCTAAAGGCTGCCTTAACGTCCTCATCTGTATGACGACATACATCAAGACTAGGAAGGTGCATAATGTTCATGTCTGGTTGCGTTTGTTGGTCCAGAAAGTAATTCAATTTCGCCATGTAGGTTACGTTCTTAAAAACTGCTTGGATATAGCCCGATTATATGCTGTGGGCCTTTTAATTTCTTTGTTTACCAGGTAGGCTACCTTCTTTAAACTGCGTTTTGTTAGACTACATATTTAGGGAGGTCTTTATAAATTTATAGTAGTCTTCATAAATATGTGCATAGTTTAGCCTAACCCAGCCACTTAAGGGAGAAAGCCAGCTCAACTAGGTGTCGGTCCCAAGCCCGGATTAATGGGGAGGGTTGGCGTCAAGAAATAAAGAGACTGTATCTTCACTGCATGACTGATGTCAAAATGTGTGAAATATGTGGTTGTATTAATAAATGCATTAAAGTAGGTTAATGATTCTGTGCTGTCTAAATTGTATAGAAAATTTCTACGTATAGCCAAACAAATCTCCTCCTGTTTGAAAAGGCATAGAAAAAGCAATTTAGCCACTAAAACTTTACAGTTTTTGTGAGGGACAGTCGAATTCTCTCGTTTCTCTCGTCAAGTTTTTTTGTGATCCTGCACCTACACTTTGCCGGCCCCAGGAGGATGGGCTCCCCCTTTGAGTTTGGTCCCTCCCAAGGTTTCTTCCTTCTTGGGAGTTTTTCCATCCTATCGGCGCCTATGGCTTACTCACTGGGGGCTTTGGGTGGGCATGATATAAAGCAAAGCATTTTCCCTCCCAGTTTCCTCCTCTGGTCCACATTGCAGGACCATCAGCCATCAGAAACAGTCAGACGGTCTCCTTCAGCTTCTTTAGTGTCCTTGGAAGCCAAGGCAGTTTTAGGTCTGAGAAGAGGTTTATCAGAAGGACACATATTACGTCGTTTGTCCTGAAATGTAACATGGGGAGGAAAAGTTAAGCGGTTTAGTCAGATTGGAGTCGTTTATTCAGCAGTGGCAGCGCCAGTGACTTAATGCTACAGGTGCTATAGGGGAGTGAGATTATTTAGACCGGGTGCTTTAGCTTTTCAGCTTATGTAGATGGTGTATAGAAGCACACAGCACGATAAGCTACAGCATGGATAAAATAGGATAAAATATGAAATTCTAACGTCTAGCTCACAGAGCCTCTATGTGTACTTTGAAGAAAAAATACACTACAAGTATGCTGTAAAAACCGCAAAAATGTCTTACACAATATACAGATTTTACAGATAGTTAAAGAAAAAATGAAACCAATATTTTGGGGGTGCTGTGGGGGTACTATGGTCATTGGAGGAGGAGCTAGAGCCCCCCCCCCCCCAAGCTTTTCCTTGGTGCTGCCACTGTTGTTCAGATTAAAAGTAACATTGTCATTAATAAACAGTACTCTGATCAAATTTTTGCATGTACAAACACAATCAAAGTTTAACCACATGTTTAGACACAATTCACACACCTGTTACATTTCCATAATGCTAAGACTCTCTACACTTACTTCATCCACTTTCTTGTTTGGTACACAGTCATTTGATGGATGTGTAAGATCATTACCAGACCGTCTGCTGCAAACTCTACAGTTAATGAATGGCTGCAAAAACACACAGACACACAAAAACAGTATTTAAAGAGTGGTGGGCAATAAATACAGTGAGAGAAGGTGTAGTAAAGATATATCTAATGATTTAAGGCAGAGCTGCTGGAGTGCAGGGTTTAATGACACAGAACAATTTTAGAGGAAAGAGCTTCCAAAGCAGGGTCACCATAAGGCTATATTATACAAAGCAAGTTCATCTAAAAGTATGAACAACAAATCCCGTTTAACTGAACACTGCTCTGTATTAAAATACTGTCCTCCGATCAAGCTAAGTGGTCCTGTAGTTCACTATTTAAAGAGGTAAATTTAAAGGGTAATTCACACTGCACATCTACCCTGCTCTGACCAGGTTTAATTACTGGCTTTCTAATTAAAACAAGAGTTAAGTCCTGCCCTTTCACCACAAAACACCACACTGCCATTTAAGGCTGATTTCAACAATGAGTTTTAGTTAACCTGGCTCGATTGAGTTAACTCTGGGTATGTAAAACCCGCTTTGTAGTACAGCCCACAGGTCTTTAAATAAGGCCAGCTAGGGTTCATAGCTCGAAGCATAATCTACAGGTCACCCCTCAGATGATTAGCATTTGCTTCTGCCTGGTAATCCAGCCTTTAAGCCTGTAAACCTACTAAAATTTGAGAATAAGGTGAAGGAACTGGCTCTTTGAGGCCACCTATGTATTTGTTACTTTATTGTTGGCTAACTTTCCCCCGCAGGGCATCAAAAAAGTTAACATGAACCTAAATTAATTTGCTAACTGATATGTCCAATGCTCACAGTCACAGTGACTCTTTACTTACCCTCTTGTCCATGAAAATACAGTCAGCCCGATGGTCTGTTGCAGTTGACTTTGGACATTTTGTTGCTCTCAAGAGAATCTCAATGTCAATGTATTCACTGCTGATCTAAATCACATAAACACGTTATATACAAAATTGCCTACAACTGTTTTAAAGGCAATATAACAAACAATAATCACCCAAAAAATGGCAAACTGTCACAGACTTGACTGCAGCAGATTCAGAGAGAAACTGTGAGAAGGTAAAATTGACCAGGGCTGAGATATACAACCATCACTTTCATTGTGAAGAGACATTAAGCATCATATGCATTGAAATTAAAACATCAAAATCAATGTGATACTCATTAGTTCAGCTTGCAGATGATGAAAGTTTCACACTTTTGTAAACACTTTCTCAGCAGTTACCTTCGGACGGCCCTGGATGTTATAGAAATTCATGTGCTGACGGGTTCCTTGATGAGCATTTTCGACTGCGAGTTTAATGGCCGTCTTGTGAGTGCAGGGAGACTGTGGTAATCTTGCTGGGCCTCTGTGGAGATAAGCAGAGCTCCATAAGCCAAAACCAGAAGCAGCAGGCGGGTCATCTTCCTCTCAGCTTTGAAGGGAGAAGCAGGACTGAGGACACTGATCTGTGGTCCCCTTATCCAGCACGTCCAGGGGCGTGTCCTTCACTCGAAACAAACAGACCTTTGAACAACATTGGAAAACTCTTCAGGATGAATTGAGGCAGGTGGTCAAGTGGGTTTATTGTTATTTCAGCAATATACACAGTACACAGTGAAAGGAAACATTGTTCCTCCTGGACCACGGTGCAACACAAAGAAGAAAAACAGAAACAACACAAGATGACACAAGTGCGGGCAAGATAGAACTATACAGAGTGAAAGGAGCACAAACAGAGGGAGAAAGTGCAAGATAAACACAAGAGCAACAATACAATACTACAGGACAAGACAGCGCAGTCAAGAACACAGAGTGCAGCCAGAGCTAACCTGAATAGGGGCATCAAGGTTGCCAGGCAGGCAGAGAAACAGAAAATAGAGGTCTACTTCACATACAACAACCCACAGTGGGTGTGGCAGGGAATACAACACATTACAAACTTCAAAGGCAACAACACCGTCACTGTTAACAGCAACGCCCTTTTAGCAAAGGAGCTAAACAGCTTCTTTGCTCGTCTGGAGGAACACAGAGCAGACATAGCCACACTGCCCCCCTCCCCCAATCTCCAGCACTCACAGACTCCCTCTGCAGGAACACCACGCGAGAAGGCACATTGCATCTCTAGGTGTGTGGAGTTTAAGACAAGGCAAGTGATGCTACGATAATATAATTCCTTGGTAAGACCCCACCTAGAATATTGTGTGCGGGTTTGGTTACCATACCTTAAGAAGGACATTGCTGCCTTGGAAAAGGTGCAACGTAGGGCAACGAGAATGATTCCTGGTCTTAGAGGAATGTCTAATGAGGAGAGGTTAGCTGAGCTGAATCTGTTTAGCCTCGAGCAAAGGAGACTAAGGGGGGACATAATCCAGGTGTTTAAGATTCTAACAGGTCTGGATGCTGTTCAGCCAAATGGCTATTTCAATGTTAGTTTAAATACCAGAACTCGTGGCCATAAGTGGAAATTAGCTGGAGAACATTTTAAAACGAATTTGATGAAGCATTTCTGTACACAGCGTGTAGTTAGAGTATGGAATAGTCTTCCTGTTATTGTAACACAAGCTAAAACCCTGGGTTCTTTTAAATCAGAGCTAGATAAGATTTTTGAGCTATTAGCTAAGTTCTCCTCAAAGGAGCTTGATGGGCCGAATGGCCTCCTCTCATTTGTAAATCTCTTTGGTTCTTATGAGTCAGCTTACAGAGATGAGGTCCAGAAACTGATAGGTTGGAGTTCAGCAAACATTTGGCACTAAACAGCACAAAGACAAAGGAATCACTGACTTCAGGAAGGATGGAGGCGACACTGGCCTGCCTAGATGGATGGATGGATGTTTTTATTGACATTGTAAGTACAATGAGATTTAGTTTGGAACGCGCCAGCAGCTACACAGTATATTTACAATTATATAGATTGTGAGGCATAAAATAAGGTGTGAGTAATATAACATAACGACATAATATAAGTAATCATTAATTAATCATTACAGATGGTATGAGGTGTGAACCGCTAGGCTGCTATGGCATGTTTGGTATCAAACCGATGGAAAATCACTCCAGTTTCCAAATCTGGTCAGTGGTTACCACGAAAGTGAATATATCAAAAGTTACACCAGCCTAACGAAAATCATCAATACAAGGGAAATCACTCTGGTCATAAATCTCAAAAGGACTGATACAGACCCCCTTCCGAAAGCCCGCCAAATGGATGGTCAGCCATTGGTCCAGGAGTCGAATTCCTGGTCACTCCTATTCACGAACTTTACACTATAAAACCTGGCACCTCAGAACAAAGCCAGGAGAGGAGAAACAGAAGGGAGGAGAAAACAAAAGACCATCAGCACGAAGAGAGGCAGAGAACATCAGCCCAAGAGAAGAGAAGCCCACAAGAAGCCCTCCTGAAGCCTATCAGTGAAGACCCAGCTGGACAGAGAACTGCAACCAAGCCCAAGCTTCACCAGGAGAGGGAATCAGAGGGGCTCCACTCCAACAACCGCTGCAAACACCGCGCCTCCCTGAGTGCCATCACCCATCAGCTCATCAGCCTCCGCAACCAACTGCCAAGACCCCCCCCCCCCCCACTCTGCAACCAAGTAAACAAACTTCCTTTCATTTATAACAACCTAAACTCCTATTCACCTGCTATATTACTTTAGGACAGTATTTCCACAAATTGCTTGCTTTGCAGAACAGTATTTTCCCTTTTAAGGTTACTCATTTTAAATCTGGTCATTGCATTTTCATGATTACATTGTTTGTGTCCACTCCGTTATTTCGTGTTTATTGTTTGTTAGGTGTAATGTCTGTCTTATGTTAGTTATAGGAATAAATGCATGTCTTTTACACAACTTCAGCCTCCGTTCATTGAGTGCTCACAAGAATCCCTGCCTGTGCGATCTACGCTCTGAAACCTCAAATTCGCCTGAAATATCGCGAGACTCTCTCTCATTGGCCGTGAGGGGAGCTTCGCTACCGATCGTTTACATTACCTGGTGACGCAGCTCGTTGGACAAGCCTTCTATTCTAACCCAGGTTATTACGTGATACTGGTTATTAATGAGTTCCATTTAAGTCACACATTAACAGACTCACGGTGTTTCGCAATTGAGTTTGAGCCGACCATTCAGCATAAAAATTGGTTAATAATCACAAGGCACAAGGTTTAAACTTATTCTGAGCACACAATTTAAACTTTTTATGACCGAACGTGCAGTGAAGAAGCGCTACTGTCAACTGGTTGCAAAAGTCGCACTCATGGCAATCTGAAGGCATTTAAGCGGGATCATATGGGCTTATTATAGTTATTTTTATTTCTATTATTAGTAGTTATATTATTTTGTTTTATTTTCGGTGATTTCATTGTAGTTCTTTCGTATTAAACTGCAGTAAACTTTAACCCTATGTCTGACGAGATTCTCAGATGTAGCGCTTTGTTTCCAGGTTCAATTCGGACGAGTGTCTCCGTTTCTATATATCCTGGGAGAGATCTCTCTATTAGCGAACGGGAATACTTGTTATGAGGTTCTAACCTAAATTATGTTGCGCTTGGACATAAGACCGATAGCTTAGTTACCTATCAGGATCATACTCGTATGTGTGTGCCTGCTTTAGACAAAGCAAGTTTAACACAACTTTGCGCTGTGAGCCAAGTGTGTGTCATTTAGAAATTGGGAGTCTCCTGTGCTTGAGACCCGCCGTGGTTAAGCACCATTTGCGACGAGATATAGTGCACTCACAATTTAAATCTGTCGCCGTAACGCGTGCGCCGTCTCGCTTCAGTAATTGTTTTAAGGGGTTTTATACTGTGCAAGGCACAGAAGAAGGCCACAAGCAGCATGCGCATGCATTAAATGTGTGTGTCACTCATCTAGCGTCGGCAACCGCCTAGCTATATCTTTGGTTACCTCTAGTGGTCAGGCATAGAACTACCACTCCATTTCGAAATTGCGCCTCTAGTGGCCAGGCATAGAACTACCACTCAATTTCGATATTGCGCCTCTAGTGGCCAGGCATAGAACTACCACTCCATTTTGATATTGCGCCCCCGGTGGTCAGGCATAGAACTACCACTCCATTTCGATATTGCGCCCCCGGTGGTCAGGCATAGAACTACCACTCCAGTTCGAAATTGCGCCTCTAGTGGTCAGGCATAGAACTACCACTCCATTTCGAAATCGCGCTTCTAGTGGTCAGGCATAGAACTACCACTCCATTTCGATATTGCGCCCCCGGTGGTCAGGCATAGAACTACCACTCCATTTCGAAATTGGGCTTCTAGTGGTCAGGCATAGAACTACCACTCAATTTTGAAATTGCGCTTCTAGTGGCAAGCCATAGAAGTACTACTCCATTTCGAAATCGCGCCTCTAGTGGTCAGGCATAGAACTACCACTCCATTTCGATATTGCGCCCCCGGTGGTCAGGCATAGAACTACCACTTCATTTCGAAATTGCGCTTCTAGTGGTCAGGCATAGAACTACCACTCAATTTTGAAATTGCGCTTCTAGTGACAAGCCATAGAACTACTACTCCATTTCGAAATCGCGCCTCTAGTGGTCAGGCATAGAACTACTATTCCATTTCGAAATCGTGCCTCTAGTGGTCAGGCATAGAACTACCACTCCATTTCGAAATTGCGCCTCTAGTGGCCCGGCATAGAACTACCACTCAATTTCGATATTGCGCCTCTAGTGGCCAGGCATAGAACTACCACTCCATTTTGATATTGCGCCCCCGGTGGTCAGGCATAGAACTACCACTCCATTTCGATATTGCGCCCCCGGTGGTCAGGCATAGAACTACCACTCCAGTTCGAAATTGCGCCTCTAGTGGTCAGGCATAGAACTACCACTCCATTTCGAAATCGCGCCTCTAGTGGTCAGGCATAGAACTACCACTCCATTTCGATATTGCGCCCCCGGTGGTCAGGCATAGAACTACCACTCCATTTCGAAATTGGGCTTCTAGTGGTCAGGCATAGAACTACCACTCAATTTTGAAATTGCGCTTCTAGTGGCAAGCCATAGAAGTACTACTCCATTTCGAAATCGCGCCTCTAGTGGTCAGGCATAGAACTACCACTCCATTTCGATATTGCGCCCCCGGTGGTCAGGCATAGAACTACCACTCCATTTCGAAATTGCGCTTCTAGTGGTCAGGCATAGAACTACCACTCAATTTTGAAATTGCGCTTCTAGTGACAAGCCATAGAACTACTACTCCATTTCGAAATCGCGCCTCTAGTGGTCAGGCATAGAACTACTATTCCATTTCGAAATCGTGCCTCTAGTGGTCAGGCATAGAACTACCACTCCATTTCGAAATTGCACCCCCGGTGGTCAGGCATAGAACTACCACTCCATTTCGATATTGCGCCCCCGGTGGTCAGGCATAGAAGTACCACTCCATTTCGATATTGCGCCTCCAGTGGTCAGGCATAGAACTACCACTCCATTTCAAAATCGCGCCTCCAGTGGTCAGGCATAGAACTACAACTCCATTTCGATATTGCGCCCCCGGTGGTCAGGCATAGAACTACCACTCCATTTCGAAATTGCGCTTCTAGTGGTCAGGCATAGAACTACCACTCAATTTTGAAATTGCGCTTCTAGTGGCAAGCCATAGCAGTGCCACTCCATTGAAATTGCACCTCTAGTGGTCCGCCATAGTAGGTTAACAACATCTGAGTTGGGTCTCTGGTGGTCAACTGCGGTGATACAACACGCATAATTGGACACACAGGTTCTTGCCTGAAAGCAGGAATCAACTTCACAGACTAAATCAGTTTGATCACAATACATTAACATCCAATTAGGTTATTGTTGCATAACTAATTGATGTTTACAATTGAATAAGAAACACAATTCATTTGGTTTGATTCCCGTTTAACCTTTTTGATTTATTTTAGGTTTTATTTCACCTTATGCTTTCATTCATTCCATCTCCCCCAACAAGGGGACTTGCATAGAAGTTCAACCACTATTAACAACAGTAAACCAGTTACGTACACAATCCCATCAGGAAGTCGTTTGGATGTGATCAGTTGAGCCCTTCGGGTGCTGGGTGCTTACCATTCGCTCTCTGTTGGTTGAGCTTGTCTGTGGCTCTGCTGTCACTGCTTGTGATCGTACAGTTTGTCAGAACCGAAGGGGAGTTCTCAGCAATTGGATGCCCAAAAGCGTGTCAGCCCGGCTACACCCACTGACTCATTACGGGCAAGGCTGACAGGTACCTCAGGCGGTCATTACAACTTTTGAGCAGGACTTCGTTTAGGGTGAGTTCTGAGAACGGCCCTAGCTTGGACTCTCACTAGGGTGGGTGATACCTGAAGGCAATTTTGCCAGCCGATAAGCTCCACCTGGGTTGTCTCAGTTGTGCATACAGAATACGCCCTTCCAAGTTAACATTGCTGGGGATCGGGGGAGTGGAAGCCGGACTCAGGCTTGCTTGGCTGGGAGAATGATTCCTGGTCTTAGAGGAATGTTTAATGAGGAGAGGTTAGCTGAGCTGAATCTGTTTAGCCTCGAGCAAAGGAGACTAAGGGGGGACATAATCCAGGTGTTAAATCTGGTCATTGCATTACATTTTTTTTGTATCCACTCCTTTATTTCGTGTTTATTGTTTGTTAGGTGTAATGTCTGTCTTATGTTAGTTATATCCATCCATCCATTTTCCAAACTGCTTATCCTACTGGGTCGCGGGTGGTCCGGAACCTATCCCGGAATGTGGAATGGGCACGAGGCAGGGAACAATCCAGGATGGGGGGCAGCCCATCACAGGGCACACTCACACACAAATCGTGATTATATTATTGCACTATACTGTATAAATAAAAAGTAAACTTAATACCAGTTGTGGTAATAAAGTGCACAGAGAGTAAGAGAGAGTAGGGTTTCACATAAACGTATGTTCATTAGCATTTAGTATTCTGATGGCTTTGGGGTTAGAAGCTCTTATTAAATCTGGTTGTTCTGCAATGCATACTGCGGTAACGTTTACCAGAGGGCAGAAGTTCAAACATCTCATGTGCTAGGTGCGTGGGATCTTTTTTAAATATAATTATGCATATGTAGAACTAGGGATATGATCCTGTTAAGTATGATAGTTCTGTCTCATTATTGCAGGATCGACATCCATAGTAACTGTGGTGATCTATCCATTTGTGTGCATGTCTGTGTGTGTGTGTGCGAGCGGGTATACCTATCCTACCCCATAGCGTGATAAATACCTGTTTTTTTTTTCCCTTATGGGGACCACGAAACTGAAAACCAGGAAAACTCTATTTTATAAAAATCTGTGACTGCTGTGGAAAAACTAAAAATGCAAAACCTCTTTTATTTTGCTTGGTTACTTATGGTTATGGTTAGGGCAGGGTGGGGGTTAAGATTGTCATAGTTAGCGTTAGCATTTATCCAATAGAAGTCAATGAGCGGGCCCCATAAGGATAGGTATACCCTATGTGTGTGCATGTGTGTGTTTGTCCCATATTGCCTGGGCTTCAGGATACCTCATAACCCGGAACTTCATCAGAAGTAGTTAGAAAATGGATGAATGGATGGATGGATGGATGGATGGATGGATGGATGGACAGATCAATAAAAGTACAGAACATCCATTTTACAAAGAACCATCAACACTAAATGTATGCACTGGTCATGCTCCTGGAAATTAAACTTCTTTTCTGAAAAGCAGCATGTTCATAAATTAGCTGCTGTTATACCTTGGGGGAACAAATGTAGATGAAATTGTAAAACAAACTGCAGTGGCAAAACAGTTCTGGCTGCCTGTGCTGCCCTGCCTGCCCGCCCTCCTGCCCATTACGTCCTGCCTGTGCCACCCTCCTGCCTGCCCTCCTGCCTGTTTACGTCTTTCCTGTGTGCCCTGCTGCCAGTTATTCTGTATTTACATCCGGACTTAACTAATTGAACCATATAAACCATATAAATCAGGACTTTGTTAACGTGACTTCTGACCTGTGGAGGATGGGCTCCCCCTTTCACTCTGGTTCCTCCAAAGGTTTCTTACTATGACTGAGTTTATCCTTGCCAATGTCGCTTTCTAATTTTTCAGGCTAGATCTTGCTCACTGGGACAATTGGGCAGGGACAAAGTAAAGTGCTTTGAGACAATGTAAGGCTATGAAAATGTACTATACAAAATAAAGTGAATTGACTTGAGTAATGTGGCACAAAGCAACCCTTCTTTGCCACAGGAAATGTCTGGTGCAATTTCTTTTTTAATTGTACATGTCAATTGCATAATACCCTAAACTAATTCATTATTATTTCTATTATTATCATCATCATCAGTATTTCATTAGTATTCCATGGTATTTAGATTTTTCAGGAATCAGTGTGTGTACTGTATACTTTTTAATTTATTTGCACTATGTGTAGTGTCTCTGCAGCTGTATATACTTGCTGCATTATGCACAAGAACTTCCCTCAGGCATCAGTATAGTTAATCAAATGTAATATTTCTTGCTTGTTTATTAAGTTGTTTTAGGTATTTTGTGTGTTCCACTTAATTTAGTGTAATTAGTCCTAGTTGACTCAGGTTTAGTTAGATTTTTCCTTCTGTTGTTCCTCTGCATCATGCTACTGTCATAAAATTTCAATGTCTTACCTAACTTAAGAGTTTTGTGCATTGTGTTTTGGAGAGAAAGAAATCATTACTTTTTTTCTTTAGATTCATCCACTGATTCTATCACCTATGACACATTCCCCCTGAATATTTGTTTGTTTATTTATGTATTTGCTTGGGGGATGGAATTAACAAACAGAAATAACTGAATGAATCAGGGTAGTGAAAAACATTTATAAACTTATCATTTTGGTATTGGTACGATCCTGTTCTGGTTAGTTAGCCGAGGGAGTAAATCATCCGGAGTTTCATCTCTCAATCTCCTCCTACACCCACTCAGCATCACAGTATGGACTCCCCAATGCAACTGATCTGCACGTATTTGTACTCTGGGAGGAAATTGAAGCCCCCATAGGAAAAACTCAAAGCCTACAGACATATGCACAAAACCAGGGGACATGCTCAGTTCTGCAGGCCTGGAAGTGTGAGAGAAGGCTATTTATTGAGTTTCCCCTCTGCCCCTGGTAAAGATGAAACATGCACAAGTCATTAAACACACATATACTTACATGAAAGTCTGACTGATACTGGAGCTTCCAGTGCCCGTAAACCAGGTACTGGGGTACTCCATTTCCTTCTTGATAATTAGCGCCATTGAAAAAAAAACGGTGCCTTTCCTAATATTAACTGACTCTCAGACAAATGTACTGCTTGAAGACCCTGCCACTATTCGCATTTTCCAGCAGGAGTCACAAATCTTCATTGCATTCAGTTTATTCTCAGATGAGCTCATGCATGTTTCTATGTGCATCTTTACACTTAAACAAATACAGCTAACCTCTGTTGTTATATTCCATATATATTTGTCGTGACTGGCCTTTTTTCTCAAATGATGGATTTCTGAAACTAAAACTGACAGTATTCTAAAATATTTATATTGCCACATCATCGACACATGTTCTAATATGACATAGCATTCCCCTGGACCATAGTGCGACTTAGAGACAAGATATAACATGCCCTTCACGGTAAAACACTAGATAGGTGCAACACTTAATGTCAACGTTGTCAATGTCAATGTTGACTTAATGTCAACGTTAAATTCATGGATTCGCAAATTAAGTAACACGGTTACAGTACAAAAACGAGCAGAGCTGTGTATGGCATGACTATCTCGCGGCGGCGACAAAATATGCTTATCCTTCTAATTATTCAGAAGAAAATATATTTGCAAGCACAGCCGTTCACGGCTTCCGTACAAAAAGCTGTCACTACGCTACAGGAAGAATACACGACCAATATAGGATTTACACAAGTCTGCTTCTTTTGTTTTATTTAGTAACAACTTTCACAAAAATTGACAGCAATACTGCTAAAAGTGCAGATCTGTTGCCAAATTAAATAAACAAAGAAATTAATCATAAAAATATTCAAAGTATATACAGCCAGGGGCGCCGCTAGCAATTTTGGGCCCTATGACAAAATATGAGGTTGGGCCCCCCTATCACACCCATTCAGATCTCTGGGGGCCCCTAAAGGGCGTGGGCCCTTAGAATTGTCCCAACTTTCCCCCCCTTAGCGGCGCCCCTGTATACAGCTAACCATTTCCAATCGAAAAGTACATACAAGTCTCCAATATAAGTTATACAATGGAGCGCAGATAAAACTTTTAAATAGTAATTAACCAAACTATATAAAGAATACAAGTTTGAATACAGGTAATTTGTATAAATTTTACTGTGTTCAGACTGAAAAATCAGCACCAGCCTTACACACATTGCAGTTCTGCTTTTTTCTTCTTTTAGCATAATTACCCGTTTCACGTTCACGAGGCAGAAGATCCCTGCAAATGTGAAAATTCACAAGTAACAGGCACCATTAACCTCAAGCCATAACAGTCTGCTAGCCTGAACAATAGCAAACTCTATGTATTACCAATTATTACGCAGGTTGTCACTTTATCAAATCATGACTGTTACTAAGAAGTGGGAGTGAAACGCGTGTCACGAGATCTCGCGATATTACAACATGACGAGATTTCTCGTTGGAGCGAAAAGCCGTTTCACGAATGCGCTGCAAATGAGCTGCTGTAAATATGTCGGCATCTGACTAAATTACTATAGTAGATACCCCAGACACTTTTGAATCTTTTGTGTGTCAGCATTTCGGGTGCCCGGCGGAAAATATAAATGGCGAAAGGGAGACAGACAAAACACGAACCATCTGTAAGGACTGTAGAAAGCTAATGCCGCACACAGCGGCTAATGCTACTACTAACTACTATGCAAAGCCATTTGCAGCACCATCATAGCTCTTTATTTAAATTCACTGCACCGGTGAAGAAAACATTTTTAAAAAAATGTTATGTTTATTATTGGGTGCTTTCCACTTCATGCACCCACATACAGCGCTAGCTTAAAGCAATGCATTCTGGTCCTGACGCAATGCATCATGGTTATATTTTTTATCGCCCGTTGCATTACGTCACCATGTCACATGGTACCAAAACTCCGCGAGAGCAAGACACATCAGGCAGCACCTCTTAGCAGGCTGCACAGGCTGGATCCGCCTCCATTACGACACAACTTTGCCCTTATTGGCTTAAGATTTTAGTTACATACATGACGTTTGTATATCTGCTATTTCTCCCGAGAAGCAGGTAAAGCGGTAACTGCTTTTCAATTAATTTACTTGGTAAAATTAAATTTAAATAAATGATATGAATATTGTAATAGTACTCGTGAGCTTTGTTTGTTGTTAGTTACTGTAATGTTGCGCTGCTTTATTTGTTTAATCGTCTTGTCTGTGAAGACATTCAAGTTAATCAAATAAGAACTGCACTGTACACTGTACATGACCATAAAAACTTTGAATCCTTGAAATAAATGTTTTTGATCTTTTCCTTGGCAGTTATCTTTTTACACAGGGCCTCTATGTACACAATAGTTATTTTTTTCACGACTAACAGTATGGATCAGGAGTTGGTTATTGTAAAAGAAGTAATGTGCATGCAGGTGATATTTGTATAGATTTATATTTACCCCTAGGTGATAAGTTTGACAGTCATTTCTTTTACCGTTTGGCCTCTCGGTTGAACATAATAGTGGCGCGAGCAGCTCCACTTGGTTTTTTAAAAATACTCAGCCATGAACTTTTGGTGAACTCAGGTGAATCCCTTCCTTCAGTAGTAAACCTTGGTAGTTTCAGCCGTTTACACATTGTCTCACTAAAAGGTTGATAATATATTTGTCCTTTTACATAGTGATAAAATATACGCGATAAAAATGTGAATATTCATAGATTCAGGACTAACAAAGTAGCTAACAGAAACTCAGACTAACAAAAGGTGCAAATACATACTCAGTTGGTTCCATTGTGTTGATTACATTATAATGTTTACATTGTAATGATTATATCATGGATATTTGGCATACTTTTTATAAAATCGTAATTCTTATATTCTGCGTTATATAGTGCTAAATAATATTCCATAGATGGATGGACTTTATTAATCCCCGTGGGGAAATTGTGTTTTTTATGTCTCCCTCAACTTACTCTTTGTGGAGTAAGTTGTCCGCGAAGTGCAGCTACCTGTTGGGGCGCCCAGGGAGCTGGGGGTTAAGGGCCTTGCTCAAGGACCCACAGACGTGCTGAGGCTGGGTTAGTTTCAACTGGTGACCTCATTACAGGCACAAGGACTGACCCCTGCCCCCCAACTGTGTATGAGTAGCATTTATGCTGTTTCTTGAGTGTGAGCTAGTACATAAACCAGCTAGTGCTCACCATTGCAAAAATACTCTAGCTTTCTGTCATACACATTTTTTTATTTTCTTACATTGTCCGTTTTTGTTCATAGTCTGTAATATTCTGAATAACGACAATGTAGAGGAAAAACAGATTAAATTCTCCTTGTTTGTAATTTCCCCATGTAATCCACTGCCTTGTGGTAAGAGGTGCAAAAGTCAGACGCGTTGAATGATGAGGATACGATATTGAGTTTAGTTCTTGAGAGGATTTATTCATATGATATTTTAACACACAGTACTTTGAACTGGTTTGTTTGGCGCAAAAGGGCCGATATGCAGACACCATCACACATGGCAAATACGGTCAATGACTGTTTCACTTTGCACCTTCAGCCCTGAGCCGCGTAATCTCAGCACCTTTAATAACAACCATTGCTGCCTCCTACAGGTGGGAATACACTTAGACAATAGTAAATATCACTAAGGCAGGCAAGTACCTCTCGTTTCAAGTGTTGCAATACTATATAACATTATATTATAAACAATAAATACGAATAAATAAAAACATTAAACAAATAAACATAATCAATAATATTCATGAATAATTATGCTTAATATACAAATAAAAGAATAGCTCCTGCAGATGATTTCAGATAACTACTGGAACAATGAGTTCTGGAGGGGAGCAAGCTCTGTTACATGCTATAGAAATGTTGATCTGATTCCTTTCATTATCAGATTGTTACCACTGTTAAAAACCACAGATATTGTATTCTGATTGTATGCATTTCCTTATTAGGGCATGTCAGTTACTTCTGTTAAAAAATCCGTTTATTCTGACGTCGTAAATTTCCTGATCAGAGTTTACCCTCTTTAAAGTGATGGAGGTCCACTTGTGCGAAAGATACATCGATATGCATATGAGATTTCGTTTGTGCCAAAAATATGTAAATAGCACACAGTCCATGTCGACTGAGCATGTGACAAAGAATTTTTCTGTGACAATTCTATTTTGTCAATGAGTTTGTCTGTGGAGCCCCTGAAGGGACCTAATGGTGTCCGCTAATTAGATACCCAGAAATAAACTGTGTGGCTCCTGCCCAAGCATTGCTGCCCAAACAGCAGCTTCCTCCTTATGCCACCGAGGGAGGAGTAGCCAGTGGTTCCCCTGCCCCTTCCCCTCTCCCCCCTGCAGACGAGGATCATAACCATTCAGCACCCGACTCTACCTCCTTCTCGGTGAAGAAGTGCCGTGGCGAAACACTCAGGCAGCAGGACGAGGTAGCAGAAATTCTTGCCCCTATGTTGGTATGTCCAAATCCTCAAGGGGGAGATAAGGTTTGCTCATCTGACACTGTAGATGAAGGAGTTGAACATAAGAACATAAGAACTATACAAACGAGACGAGGCCATTCGGCCCATCAAGCTCGCTTGGGGAGAACTAAACTAATAGCTCAGAGTCGTTAAAATCTTATCTAGCTCTGATTTAAAGGAACCCAAGGATTCAGCTTGCACTACATTATCAGGAAGACTATTCCATACTCTACACGCTGCGTAAAGAAGTGCTTCCTTAAATCCAGCTTGAAATGTTCTCCCGCTAATTTCCACCTATGGCCACGAGTTCGTGTATTTAAACTAATGCTGAAGTAACTATTTGGTTGAACAGCATCCAAACCTGTTAGAATCTTATATACCTGGATCATGTCCCCCCTCAATCTCCTTTGCTTGAGACTGAACAGATTTAGCTCAAGTAACCGTTCCTCGTATGACATTCCTCTAAGACCAGGAATCATTTTTGTGGCCCTACGCTGCACCTTTTCTAAGGCCACAATGTCCTTTTTAAGATATGGTGACCAAACCTGCACACAATATTCTAGGTGAGGTCTCACCAAGGAATTGTATAATCTTAGCATTACCTCCCTTGACTTAAACTCCACACACCTGGAGATATACCCCAACATCCTATTGGCCTTTTTTATTGCTTCCCCACACTGGCGAGAATGGGACATGGAAGCATCAACATACACACCAAGGTCTTTCTCATGATCAGCTACCTTTATTTCAGTGACACCCATGAAATACCTGTACTTTATATTTCTGCTCCCTAGATGGAGTACCTTATATTTATCGACGTTAAATTTCATCTGCCAGGTATCGGCCCAGTCACTAATTAAATCAAGATCCCGCTGTAGCTGCTGAGCCACTAATTCAGTATCTGCTACACCACCCACCTTGGTGTCATCTGCAAATTTCACCAGTTTACTGTATATATTGGTATCCATATCATTTATGTAAATTAGGAACAATAGTGGTCCTAAAATCGAACCCTGCGGTACCCCACTATGAACGCAAGCCCACTGTGAGTTGAAGGACATTGCCAGTGACCTGCTGGACCCCAGGCAGAACAGGCCTCACCATGCGACAGCCCTTCAGAGACTGGTCCTCCTGCGCATGGACTGGGGCATGATGCATCAGTTTAAACAGGAGCCTGGTAAATCCTGCGAGTGCTACACCAAGCGACTGATGGCAGCATTCTCCAACTACAGTGGGATGGACTCCACAACGGACCGAGAGTGTATGTGATGTAAAATACACTAAGATAGGTAAAAACTCTTTTGTGGACTAAGTAAAACAAACATTTTATGTTCTAGTTTTCTTAAAACTACTGAAACAAATAATTGGCTACACTGCAGTTCCGCTGTTTTGTTTGGCACCCCTGCATGTCGTGCATTGTGTGGAAAAAACCTGAAGGCTGAGGAATGTTACGTAACACAGCTAGAATGTAAAAACTCTCTCTGGTGTAATTCACTGCATAAAACCAATGGTGTTAAGTGTGATGTCTTCTTCATAACACTCCCTGATGTTTGTGTCCGTGACCATGAGATAGGGTGGGCTGCTTTTCTTCCTTCCTTTGACTAGTATTCCTCCTAAATTGTTCATCTGTATTTGCTGCATTGGTACTTGATGTGCGTGTGCCTTGTGTCACGATCGCCATTTAACGGGAGCGGCGGACGGGCAGGAAACAGGCAAGGCAGGCAGGATACGGGGATTTATTAGGAACACGGGGTGCAGGAAACATCTCACGCAGACGGACTTCAATGACGGACACTGAACTCTAGTAAGACATGAACTCAAATAGACAGGACTGATTGAAAATAATCGGACACAGCTGGGTACGATCAGGGAAGCACACGTGGATAATCAGGGGGCGTGGCACACACGGTGGTCAGACTGTCCGGGACCTCCTCGGGGACTAGGGCAGGAAAGTCTGGAGCTGGGTCAGGGACAGGAGTGGGGCCAGGAACAAGAGCCCCAGGGGGCACAGTCATTTGAGGCGGAGGGAGCGCCTCGGGCGTGGGCTCTGGGGCCGCAGGGGGCAGCGGAGGCGGCTGCTCAGGAGCTACGGGCAAAGCAGGCGGCGGCTGCTCGGGCTCTGGGGCCGCAGGGGGCAGCGGAGGCGGCTGCTCGGGCTGCGCAGGAGCTATGGGCGACGAAGGCAACTGCTCAGACGCTGTAGCAGGAACCCAGGACTTTATGCTCAGCCCACTGCTGTTAACTCCGATGACTCACAACTGAGCAGCAATGCACATTTCGAATTCCATCATCAACATCAGGCAGATGACAAGACTGTTGTGGGTCTCATCAATAAAAACGGTGACTCAGCATACAAAGAGGAAGTGTGATGACTATCGGACTGCTGCAGAGCCAACAACCTGTCTCTGAATGTTGACCAAAGAGATGGTTGTTGACGTTAGAAGAACACAAAACACAGAGTGACCACTCTCTGCTGCACATCGATGGCTCATCTGTGGAGATCGTAGAGAGTACCAGATTCCTTGTTGTCCATCTGGCGGAGAATCTCACCAGGTCCTTCAACATCAGCTCCATAGTAAGGAAAGCACAGCAGCACCTCTACTCTCCACGGAAGCTCAGAAAAGCCCATCTCCCATTCTCACACTCTATTGGGGAACTGTTGAAAGCACCCTGAGCAGCTGCATCACGGTCTGCTTTGAGAACTGTGTCGCCTCAGATCACAAGTCCCTACAACAGATAGTGATGACAGGTGAGAAAATCATTGGGAGTATCGTGTTAGAGAAATATGTACTTTTTTTATCATCATTTTGCTAGACGCTTAGAAACAACACCCTGCCGCAGCTTGATCTTAATTGAGCAATAACACGTCTCAAGAACTGTCGCTTGAATATTTCCACCCCATATATGGTGACAAACAATGTTCAATGTCAGTTGCATATCCTGTTTGTGTACCTCAATAAAAGACACTGCGAGGGGAGTTACTCTTTCGAAGTTGGCTGAGTTCGACTGAGAGGCTGACACCTCGAGGTCAGGACCGGGCTTCCCTTTGTAAGGAAAAGTGGTAAAAATGTCCCAAGGTTCTTGGTTGATCATTTGAATGCAGACAATGTTAGGAATTTATGATCATGGGGGAAGCCAGGGAGAGAATGGGGGTTCCAGTTGGCACCACTATGGTGATAAGGATAAGATAAGGTGATAAGAATTGAATTACAATGATCATAAAAGTCTCCACCCTGTCCTGTCCCGTCCCTGTCTCAGGATCCTCACACTCCAGGGGGTCACTCTTTATATGTAAATTCACTCACAACACCTACACACAACACCTTGGTGGGGAGGGCCTTTTTGGGTATAAAGGGGGGTGAAGAACTGTCTTCAATTTGTATCTGAGCTGCCTTTCAGTACCCGGTGTGTCTCTACACTGTATTACATTGTATTATTTTTGCTGTTCAATAAACCATCATTTTGCTGAAACTGCGGAGACTCTGCAAGTGGATTCCCTACACCTTGCAGCAAGTAAAACGTCATCACAGCTGTCTGCGTTGTTCTGTGTTCAGAGACTGGTTTGTTTCCAGCGCATCTTCAGAAGAAGATAACCCTAACATATCTCTCCCCTCCATCACAGATATTCACACCACACACTGCATCCGCAAAGCCACCACCATTGTGGATGACCCCACCCACCCCTCACATTATCGTTTCACCCTCCTGCCTTCTGGAAATAGGTCCCGGAGCATTCGGGCCTTTACAGCCAGACTCAAACAGCTTTATCCCCCATGCCGTCAGACTACTGAACTCTCAGGGACTAATCTGATACCACACACACATACACTCATTAACACACTTTATTATTTAACTACTATTTTTTATCTTATTGTCGCCATGTTTACAGTTACTTTTATTTATTTTTATTGCTACCTCATTGGACAACCAAACTGCGCCTTCTCAGTACTGGGTTTACTGTGCTGTTTGTGCTCGTTGGTGTCAGTTGTCCTCTCTTTTTGCACTGTCCTGCAATGTTTGCACAGTTTTTGCTCATTATGCACCATACAGTATGTTGCTAGGTTGGTATGTGTTAGTCTTCTGTTAATTTAAGTAGCACCTTGGTCCGAGGGAAACAGTTTCTTTTGTAACTGTACTATACTCAACTGTGTAAAGTTAAAAATAACATTAAAGACCTACTTGACTTTTACTGAACAGGTGCTAAAGTGAAATTACTTGCTTCTGGGAAAGAACTCCAGCTGAAATTCTGTACAACAATTATGGGAGACATATGGGAAGGACGCGGTGTCAGACCTGCCCCAGTGGGACGAATGTGGTTTTCCTAGTAACAGCAGCTTCAGTCCCAATCAGATAAGCCAGATGCGTCTGAAATTAGAGGAACGGGATCAGACTGGTTGCTCAGGGACTAATGTGGTAGAACTAAAACAGAGACAAATTGGACGGTGTTTCAATTGTGGGAAAATGAGACAAAGCAGGCAGAGGAGATGCGGGTGGCAAAGAAGCATGAGATAAGGAATGCAGAGAATGTGGATGAGGGTGAGACTCCTGTGAAAACTGTGTATTGAAAATTAGGGCCATAGTATTGTCATCCATCCTGTCAGGGTATGGAAATACACTGAGGGTAAATGGCCTAATGCAGGAAGTGTCTTAATCCTATAACATCCAGCTGATTCAGGCTGTGGGGGACAGTGTAGTACTGCACTCTTCTGGCTGGGACCTTGAATAAATGAATGAATGTTACATTTATACAGCCCTTTTCTAAGATACACAAAGAGCTTTACAGAAGCACTGGGGAGCCACTTCAACCCAAACGTGAGGCAGCAGGAGAGGGGGCCCAGGCAGAGAGAACAGCCAACAAGACGGGTGCTTCCACAGACAGGACGGGGGCCCCGGCAGACCAACGCTGACGACTCCTGGGACCAAGTCAACAGAGCAGCTGTCGTCATTGTGACTCACCCTCATACATCCATCCATTGTCTAAACCGCTTATGCTACTGGGTCGCGGGGGGTCCAGAGCCTATCCTGGCAGGATCTGTGCACGAGGCAGGGAACAACCCAGGACGGGGGGGCAGCTCATTGCAAGGCACATTCACACACCATTCACACACACATGCACTCCTACGGCCAATTTAGCAAGAGAGAACATGCAAACTCCCCACACATGTGACCCAGGCGGAGACTCGAACCTGAGTCCCAGTGGTGGGAGGTAACAGTGCTAATCACTGCACCACCAAGCAGCCCCACCCTCATACATGATTTCTGATTCTTGATTTTAATCCCCTTTTCTGTTTTTGGCAACATATAAAGTGCTGTGAATGTCACTGTCAGATTGTCATATCATCCTCCAGTTGTCCCTTGTCACCCTGGATGCACATTGAGTGTTTGCTAAATATTTTATCTTGTAGTGTTCCTGATTTTTTCCTGTGTTTTAATTTGCAATTCTCAAATTTCATGACTGGCATCCGTGGGGACGATTAATTAAACCTGTTAACTCTGCACTTCAATTTCAAACTGTTGGTAACATGTGTACATATTTTTGTCTGATCTTTTCACCACCAGGTGGCGATATAGCAACTCCAGAGTTATTGATGGCTAGAACAAAAAAAACACAGTAACACAGAGGTGTAGCTAAAAATTCTGGGCCCCTGACAGAATGTCACCTTGCGCCCTCTGTCGAATTTTACATTCTGTGAAAGAGATTTGTTGAGCCATCTTCCAATGTAATCCAATCCAGCTCTTTATTTGAAAAGCACTTTAAACAACCTTATGGACCAAAGTGCTGCACAAAGGAATAAATAAAAACATTCACACACTTAAAAACGAAGTAAAAGAAATTTAATAAAAACCAAAACATTCAATGTGAGTAAAAGGCCATTAATAAAAATTTAAAAAAATCAATTAATTAATAAAGAAAAGGCTAAGATTAAAATAAGATTTACTATTAAAATTAACATCTCACAATGTGTCAAAGGTGAAGGAGAAGAGATTAGAAGAGATTTAAAAACGGACAGAGGGGATTCCTCTCTAATGTGAAAAGGCAAGTCATTCCACATTTTAGGAGCTGCGACTGCAAAGGCTCGATCCCCTCTAAGCTCACGCTGAGTCTTAGGAACCGTCAGGAACAGCTGATCAGCTGACCTGAGAGAGCGGGTGGGGGTGTAAGGGTGAAGCAGCTCACAGAGGTCAGATGGAGCAAGACCACTGAGGGCTTTAAAAGCAAATAACAGAATTTTAAAATGAATCCTAAAATGTACGGGCAGCCAGTGGAGTGAGGCTAAAATGGGGGAGACATGCTCATATTTCCATGTGCGGCAGCATTTTGAACCTTCTGGAGGTGAACAATAGTGGAGCCTCTAACCCCAACATAGAGGGCGTTACAGTGGTCCAAACTAGTAGTGACAAAAGAGTGGATTACTGTCTCAAAGTGCTGCCTAGAAAGAATTGGCTTTATTTTGGCCAACTGCCTCAATTGTAAAAAGCTTGACTTGACAACTAACCTTATCTGAGTGTCAAACTTAAGGTTGGTGTCGACTTTATGTGTGTGATGTGTGATGACTGGTTTACAATATTGTTCCAAGGAACCTAAAATTACAGTGGAGGTCAGAGGAGTGGAGTTACCAAAAACCAACACTTCTGTCCATTACCTCCCCACTTCCTTGTTAGTTACAATATTTGTTCTGCATTACTGTACTGCTTTGGAGCCTTTTGATATTAAGGTGAATAACACAGGTGAAAAATTAAGGTGAAAAAAGAGACAGATGCATTGACAGCAGTCGTGGCCACACTTTGGACTGGGAGTGTAAGAGCAAAGGAAACTGAATCCACTATGTTCTGTCCTGTAAATTTTTATTAAACACCACATGACACACATACGAGTCCTGTTTTAACTTTCAGGGCTGATGGTCTGCAGCCTGGCTTGTGTTCTACAGTGCAGCGCAGGTGCAGTCACTGTGCTGAGCCCGGCGTTATATTAATGACGCAGCCTTTCACACTGACCAGTGAGAAATAACCTTGAAAATGACTGTGCTCTTTGTGGTTCTCCTTTTTTCTTACCACCAAGCAAGAGACTAAACATATTTTCTACTTATCAGTTATCAGAAATCAGAAATGTCATGCAGTAATCAGAGGTTAGACAGCAAGAATGACTTTTGTATTTTTATCTTTTGTCAATCTTTTATCCAGCGACTACTAATTCTCATCGGGGTCTGGAGAGGGTGGGACCTGTCCCAGGAAGCACAGAGCACAGGCCTGCATGGGATGCCATTCCACACAAGCAAAAACAATTAAGATGGTCAGATTTGCCTCACTGTGTGATTTTGACTGAAAGATGAACTAAGCACAGTCTTGTGTGTATAAAAATGCGTAGATTCATTTAACTTTAACAATGAGATTCAGCAACATGACCTTATAGTGTTAATGATCGGTATCTTACTGGTATTAACTGAATTATGCAAAATTCTACATTATTCTATATTATTGCACCCAAATTGTTCATACTGACTAAATGTAATTACTGACATCCTGGACATACTGCTTTTTAGGTTTGAATTTAAAATGTTAGTAGACAAATTCATGCTGTCAATAACATCTCACTTGCTCACCCACTTTTAGATAAAAATACCCTTTGTGGTTTTTCTAGTGAAGCAGTGGGCCTGAGCTGAGGACCTGATGGTTGTGTGGTTTTCGCTCACTGAGAAGAGAGACACAAACACCCTGCTCTCAGTCGGTCAGTCTTCCTGTAAAATGCAGAGGTGAGACTGCTAGTGGAAAATTACTGACTGCAGCGTCAACAACACATATAAACAGCAGCACAAACAAAATGTTCCACAAATGCAGGACATCTGTATGCTTACAGCACACATCAGACACGCTGACCCTCAGCACTGAGCTCCTCCAGGCTCTGTGCTCTCCCTCTTCTCTTCAATTTCTACACAAATCACTGCTGCTCCAGTGAAGATCCTGAATTTTGCAGGTGATACTACTGTGTTTGCCATCATAACTGAAGGTGATGAGTCTGCCTACAGACTGGAAGTCGTACAGCTGACCATCCAGTTCTGAACTCACATTATCCCAAATGTCCACATGCTTAGACTCCTCTCATCATCAGGGAGGAGCGTCCCTTGGCACTGTAGAGTAGATGGATGAGAGCAGGCTGATAACAAGGCTGTCATCAATTTTATGTGACACCTCTCACCCCCCCAGCAGACTATGGAGGCCCGTAAGGGCAGCTCCTTCAGTAAGAGACTCAGACACCCGGCGTGTGACAGAACGGTACCGCAGGTCATTGGGCCCCACAGCAGTCAGGCTTTATAATCTGCACTCTGCTCATTGAACTTTTCCCCTGTTCACTGTCTTCTGATACAGTTTCTATCTGCTGCTGATCTGCAATATTGTTCCTCCTTATTCACTGATGTGCAGTGTTGCATTGAGCCAGTGCATTATGCCCTGTGTGGCAGCTTCCTTTGGGAGGCTAATATCTGGCACATGAGCAATAATGTTACATGCAATAGGATTGTGTATAAGTTAAGGATTGTGTATAAGTTAATTTTAATATTCCTATAATATTCCTCTGTATGTAATATATTCTTATTTTTTGTTTCTATTATTACCCTATATTTATATATACATCCATTTCTTTTACATTCATAATGATGTTGTTTGTTGTTTTGTGCCCCACTGCTCTTGTAACAAGCCTCAGTCTTGACTCTCCCTTTTAAGGTCTTGGCCTTAAATCACACTCGATATAGGTGGTGTCGTCCCCATCACCCTGACCAGGATACATGCTGTAAGATTAATGGATGGTGTTTATCTGTGTGATGAAAAAGAATGTGAATAAAACAAAAATGTACCATTATAAATGGGAGCCCTAGGATGTGTGGTGGTTAGAGATGTGGACTGATGAGAATTTTGCTTTTCTAAAGTTCTGTTGTGAAAACTGTACATTCCGTTCCATGTACAGTAGTGATATGTAGCAATCATGTGCTCCAGTCAAATGTCCAGCTGCATGAATAATAATGGTGGCTTGTTTGGATAAAATAACTTAGGCTGAATACTTGAAAGCGTGACCTGGGTGAGGTAGAGAGGAAACAGGGTCTTACAAGAAGCAGATATTGTTCTGTCTGTGTGGTTTTTACTCTTTGCAAAGTGAGTCCAGCACAGTGCAGTCAGTGGGTCAGTCTTCCTGAGCTGCATCTAACCAGTGGAAACATCTGCAGCACTGCAGAGAAGCACTCAGCAGACAAACAAACCCAAACAGCTTACAGCTGTATGTCACTTTTGGACAGAGGTGGACAAAGTACACAACTTCACTACTTGAGTTAAGTATAGATACTCCTCGTCAAATAATACTCAAAGTTTTTCAGTTAATTTTTTACTTCAGTTAAAGTACTGGAGTATTTGCATCTAAAAATACTTAAGTATTCAAAAGTACATTATGTTTTAAATGCAAGACATTTTTCAGAACCTAATGACTCCTGAACACCCCACTGAATACACTGACTGGCTTGTACATCTTGTAGAATAAAAAGCTTGTGGAATATGATACAATGACTATAGAAACACAACTGACATAACAAAAGTACAGCCATTGTCATTTTCATCTTATTTAACACCCCCCACCCCACTCACACAAAAGAGCATGGTAGTGTTCTTACAGAGCCGTAGCAGTGTGTGTGTGTGCATGTGTGCATGTGTGTTTGTGTGTGTGTGTGTCTATGTGTGTGTGTGTTTGTGTGTCTGTGTATGTTTGTGTGTGTGTCTATGTGTGTGTATGTTTGTGAGCCAAGTAACAAGACAGGGAGCAAGAAACAAAACTCCTCTTTCTTAATTATCCACATCGTTATTAACGACACAGGTATATATACAGGTACATATACAGGTACATGTATATACTCAAAAATACATCCAGAACACACAATTAAATGAAAAACGTAATTTAAGAACACTTGAAATTTTCATTCAGTTTCTTTCATCTGTTTAATATAATCGATCAGTCCCTGTGCGTTTGCCCCAAACCATTCAGCATGGTACACAAGGGAGACAAGTAAGCATGTGTGACATCAAAGAACTGATTGCAGCAACTCAGCCTTTCCACAACATTAAAGCCGCTTATTCCCCCCCATGCCATGAAGAAATAATCTCTGTGGCTCCCCTCTCCCCCTCCCTCAGCCCCCAGTCTGGCTTGAACATTTGCACTTCCAGTAAAAATGCGCCCCAAACACACTGACACCAAACTCAGCACCGGTGCTCCGTAAAATCCCGTGATTCAGTCTCAGAAGCACTGGCTCCCCTGCCCTCCTCTGAACATTATTAAAGCTACACCCTGAACACTCTGTGTGACTGACACCCTGAACACTCTGTGTGACTGACATGAATGAGAAGCATCTTTATTCATAATCTCTGTAGCGGAGGTCAGAATACAGAGTGTCATTATTCCCGTCTTTCTTCTGTCTCCTGGGTTTTGGCTTCTTAAGGTTCAGGGCAGCGTAATTCAGTGTGTCCTCGTCATGGCACTGTGGAGACAAAGATGGCAGAATTGGATGGATCAAATCGGTTTGCTATTACCTATTTTCACAAATAGCACTTAAAATGCTGATCCCAGGATGGAAATCAGTCTGAGGTTCATTTGTTTTACTGACGATTTGTAATTTGAAATATTTATTACATACTTGCTTGCGTGACCATTCCACTTTTGATATATCACTGTTCTTTTCATCTGTTTAAAATATATAACACATCAATATATTATTTAATTTCGCACGGTATCATACCGTGGTCAGATAACATTCCGAATTTTCAAGCAATCAACATCCTTTTTGTCTCAAAAATGAAAGTAAAAATGACTTCTGTCAATTTAAGTGTGCATGTTTGGATACGTGTCATTTGTTCTCATATATCATATATAATAAAATTGCTATAAAGGAGATCTTGGTAATAAAAAGTTATTGATATGCAACTTATTGCAACATGTATATTTCAATAGATTTTGCAAAATATGAAAGATATAATACAAAAATGTAAATCTTACAGTACAAAAAGGTTTATATAAATAAGGTGAGATTTAATAATGGATTTTAAAACTGTATTACCTGCAAGAGTGGTTTTAATATGAAAATGTTATCTATCATAAAACAATTTTATATTTCTATAATTTGTTAAAATCTACATTTTGTCCTTCTGAGTGCATAAAGCCGGGCAGCGTACCTGCACAGTGTGTACAGGTCAGTTTACATCTTATACAAATGAGAGCAACGTTCAGAATAATGCTGCAAGATAAAACTATCAGCAAGCCAGAGTGAAGAGGATCCAGCAGCTTCTGAAAGCCTGTAACAAAGAGATAGATTTCAGCATAATGATATAGAGACACATTTCCCATTTGCTTACATTACATTAGTTAAAGATCAAATCGATAACACATTACAGCAGTTGTTTTGTAAATAGTCCATTTTTAACATGAACTTCTAGTATTTTGCATTTTAACAATTTATATTAATATTTGAAATAATTATTAAATTAGGCTCCGGACCCCCCGCGACCCAATAGGATAAGCGGTTTGGAAAATGGATGGATGGATGGATATTAATATTTGAAATAATTATTAAATTAGGCTCCGGACCCCCCGCGACCCAATAGGATAAGCGGTTTGGAAAATGGATGGATGGATGGATAATTATTAAATTAACATCTGTGTAATTTAATTTAAGCACTTAAATTAGAAAATTCATTACATTAAAAAAAGAAATAAATGTCTTAATAGCAGAATAAGCTAAATAAAACTTTGAAGCAGATATACTCTCCACACTGGGTGCTACCATCTATATCCAGCTGTGTGCCGTTCCCAAACAGCATCTCCCCACACTGGGTGTTACCATCTATATCCAGCTATGTGCCGTTCCCAAACAGCATCTCCCCACACATGGCCACAGCGCAGTAGTAAGTCCCAGCATCGGAGAGGCTGAGGTTCCCCTTGGGGAGGCTGTAGACGCAGCTCCGTGTAGGAGATCCAGCCTCAGGGCTCTTCTCACACTCATCACTGCTGTTTCCATGGCTGTAAATGACTCCAGGAAGGGATTCTCCTGATCCATGTCTGAACCAGTAAACACTGTGTTCTCCTGCACAGCTCCCAGTCTCTATCGTACACTGCAGGCTCACAGAGTCTCCTGGCTGCATGTGTCAGACACAGGCTGCTGTACCACAGTCCTGCTGTTGGAGTCTTTACCTGAAAAGCAAAATAGTCATGATGACAGCCCTTTGAGAATAACAATGGAAAATACAGATCCTCAAAAATTGTTCTTACAGATTTTTGGGAACTGAATCGATGTTCTTCTAGCCATCCAAGAAATCAGTAACTTCTTGGGAGAACAGCTGACATTCTTCTCTCTTTTTATTGTATTACTGCTTATTAGTATATATCAGGTAACACTATACATTAACTGCACCTACATAATACCTAAATAAAAATTATATGATAATAACAAACATTATAATCATATAATGTCTTGTATTAATGTATGAAGGTAGATGAATATAATTAATTTCAATTCAAAGAAATGAAGTGTGTAAAGTGTACTTTATATTTTCATGATTTTCGTGACTTTACATTTGGTTTATGTTGCCCCTTTTCCACAGGAAGGTATTTATTGTTTTTGCATATTTAGCTCTTGATGTGTTTTGGTATTTTTGAGCATTTTGCTGTAGTACCTGCATAATTTAATTCAAGAGCCGAAGAGCTGTTTGCCCATTACTAGTTTGTCTATCTTTTAACATTAAAGAAAAAGTATACATAGTAAAAGGAATTACTTGGTTTCGTAGTTCCTCCTATTTATTTTCTTATGCACACAAAAGTAAGTTTTTCCGTTCAACCATAGCACTACAGCGAAAAGCAAAACGTCATGGCAAATACAATTATGCTTTATTCCAATACACATTGCTAATTTTTCATTATTATTACATTTATTCAGCATAATATCTTCAAAGGTTTCATGATTTAATTTGCAATCTTCTGGCCTGAAATCTTTTCCTGCTACACTGAAGACTCTCTCAGCGTGTGCAGAGAAAGCTGCAGCCAAAGGGTTGGCATCCTCTGATAAACATGGTTGGTTCAGGTATCGGTGACATTATGTGAACCTTTCATGGCAGGAATAGGGACTAGTTTGACTTTTGATGCAGGAAAAGTGTTTGGGACGTTTCTTAGGTTAGAAACTGCCGTCACTGCAGCCAACACTGACTTTTAAGGAGAGACACTCAGCTCTTCCTATGAGCAGATCCACCATGGTGCACAAAATGACAGTATAATTATTATTTTAGGTGACACTTCAAATGTTGCATTATTTCATTCTTTACAAAACGACATTTTTATAACAATGATGTATAACAATGTTAATGTGTTTATGTATAATTCATATTTAAATTAAAGTTCATATTTTAGTTAAAAGCTACACCTACAGTACGTATATGAACTTGAATTTGAATCCAAACCCTTTTTCGTTCTTCTTCTTTAAATTCAAATATAAATTTCAATGCCACAACCTGTTTTCAACCACAATTCAAATGTAATTCAGATTAACAAAATGAACTGAAATTCAAGTTCATATATGTATTCAAAATCCTGAATTTTTAGGATACGTATTTGAGAATTTCATTCTCAAATCAGTTCTGAATGGTGCACATCCCTAGTTCATATGTTAAATCATGCATTTTTTTTTTCAGAGTGAATACACACTGACTGCTCAGATAAATAACGTCAAAAATAATTTTCTTTTGTTGCTTAAGATTTTTGCACAGTCCTATACTGTATATAACAACTCAAACATTTTTTTATGTTATTTGTTTTAAAGAGGCTGCAATGTGTAACATTAACATCTGTATAAAGAGAAGGTTAGGCTTTTGGCTGACAGCAAGCAAAATGCAACAAATTGTATAATAAATAATAATAATAATAATAATAATGAATGATTTTTGTTTGATGTTTAGAAAAACATTTATGGAACAAAGCAGACAATAAGGTATCTTTGCTAATTTTATATTGACAAACAACTAAACTGTCAAAATTATTTTGCAGGGAATAATCTTACTGACATTATAATAAAGCAAATATGAAAATAGTTGGAATCTCATTTACCTGTGATTATGACAAAGGTTCCATTCCCGAAGGTGACCTCATGAAGAAACACAGCAGCACAATAATACACTGCAGAATCTGACGGCTCCACGTTAGAAATAGTGAGGTTAAAACTCCCCTCTGCATTCAGTAAGGAGTAACGTTTTATGCTTTTATATTCCTTGTAAAATTCACCAGGTACGTAGAGAAGTGCTTTCGCCATGGGCTGGGGCTTCCGACCAACAGCTTGCTTAAACAAAGTAACAAAAGTTGTTTCTCCTTGACAGAAGCATGTCAGGGTCACACTGTCTCCAAGCTGAACCCTCATCAGGTGACTAGGCTGAACAACATCTGTAGTCAGTGCAGTGTCTGCAAAAACAGAAAAACAAAAAAAATCATAATCAAATAAGACATATAATAGTAATCTAAATAACTATTAACTATGATGCAGATTAAATGGCCAAATTCCACTGATCACATCATACAGATAAATGAAAATATTAAAATCCCAAAATAATTTATATTATAGGGCCTTACTAATGAAAATGAGAAGACCAAAGAGTCTGAACATTTTTGTGCTTCCACTGTTTAGAATAAACTGCTCTGCTGCTAAGTGAGAGATCATGGTCGTGGTCGGGATGAAAGGGCAGGAAACAGAGAGGAAACAGAGAGACACACATCAGGCTGATCTGATTGGCTGTTCACATGGGAACTTAAGTAACAGTGAAAAAGCATTTTAATGTGCACTTACATGACGTTTATTAATTTACTCCTTAACATCCAGTTAAAATGAGAACAATTAGATAAACAGGAGCAGATACTGAGCATATAAAGTTCTTTGTACAGAGTGCTGAGATACTGTGGGAGAGCATTTGCTAATCATCTCTCTCAGACAAGCTCAGCACAGTATGAGTCTGTTATCTATCTGATATTAGACAGTCTCTCATACAGTAATAATAATTGATACTTTATTGGTCCCTGTGGAGAAATTGTCTTAACTTCTCTCTCAACTTGCTCTCTTTTTTTTAGAGTAAACAGAGTAAGTTGTCTGCGAAGGGCAGCCACCCATAGTGATGCCCAGTGAGCTGGGGGTTAAGGGCCTCGCTCAAGGACGCAGAGATGTGCTGTGGCTGGGTTTGAACCAGCGACCATCTTATTACAAGCACACAGGCATTAGATATTCTAATCACACTTAAAAGGCAGATTAAATGTTCTTTCCACCATGCAAACAGAATGTAAATTGTAGCTTTACTGCTTAGATTTACATTCACACATTTGCATTTAAAACAAGCATTTTAAGTGATGTACATGAGAGTAAATGGTGAATCAGTTTATTTGCCACTCTACACATTACATTGGCGCCCATTATAAGTAACTGTACAGTGACATTGCAGTTCCTCAGTTGCTTTGATGCATTTCTGGAATCACCCTTAACATCTGCAAAACTGTAAGTGCATTTCCCAAAACAATTCGTGCAAACAGCACCACACAGATGGACTGTCTACAAAAAAAGTCATAGAGGCCACCAGCAGCCCGAATACCACACCGTAAGGCCGTATGTTAGGATGCTCTCTATGGCAGAGCGGTAGGAGGCCACCAGCAGCCCGCATACCAGACCGTAAGGCAGCATGTTAGGATGCTCTCTATG